>NC_092342.1:161087500-161250000 GCF_046630445.1 Rutidosis leptorrhynchoides
TCACGGTTTGTAACCTACGTGTTGTTATCGAGCTTTATATTTTCTCTTATATTTTGAATCTCTTTGCCTTTTTATTATCCTCTCGATCTCTAGTAAAGTTAGTAACGGTCCAGAATTCATAGATATGAATTTTGAAATGAACATAGTTAATGTTCTAAGAAAGAAATGGTAATAGCACGATCTTGATTCGTCAAATTACCATAATATCCGGAAAAGATAGAACCGTCAAGAAAATATATTCTTGATATGTTTATATATCAGATAGAATGTAAGAGTCATGTAACATGGCACATGATGACGTTATAATCTGTGAATCATCATGTCCCATTTAGAAACTCAGCATGACTTAATGTAATATAATCACGTTGATCAAGTGTCATTATATTATACTAACTCAGGCATCAGTTCCCAACATTACTTCAATAACATTCATATTTTAAGCTCGAAGTTTACAGAATATAGAAACTAACAGTTTCTATATGATGTAACACTGATATCAGGAAGAGATTAATGATTTCAGATAAGAATAGTTATGAAAATATCTTCAGAAATATGGAGGATATTTATAATGAAAGATATGATAATATCTCAGAATATCTAAGATCAGCGGATGATAGAAACTATTGTCTGCAAAGGTTTAGAGTACGGATCAAGATATTCACTAAAGACTTTAGCAGATATTGAACCATTTGGATTCTTTGAAGTCAAACTTATTCTTTGTGATTTGTCCACGGTTTTCTTCCTAGTTTCGCATAATCTGCTTTTCGGTACTAAATTTTCTATTGAATGTTTCCAATATAATGATACACAGGAAGCACGAGGAGGTATATAATTTCGGACGAGAATATTTATGAAAATATCCTCAGAAATATCGAAGATATTGATGATGATATTTTGGAATTTCTAAGTTCGATGGTTGATAGAGAAAGATTTTCCGTAAAATTTTAACATGACTTCGGAGCAAGATATTCTCTAAAGATTTCAACGGATCCAGAATTACCTGAATCCTTTGAATATAGGGTTTGGTCCTTGTATTTGTCCTTGGTCTCCTTCGTGGTTAGCTCAATCCGTTTTCCAGTTCCAAATTTTCTGAGCTTTTCCAACATTCTATTCTTCATCATCAAACTTCCGATGATTAGGGTCGTTTACAGTTTTTGTTGCTTCATTCAACTTTTCAAAATTTAGAGTATTGGTTCGCAGACTGGGTGCTTTTCAGAATTTCAGAATGGAAGATCATTATTCTAAGAGATAAATGTTATACATATAACTGTTGATGTAGATATGCTGTGAGTTTTCAAAGTACTGCTTGCCGATTCTTCTACATTTACTGCTACCATATCTGAATCATTGGTTATCGATCTGAGGTGATTTCAAGAGAATTGTGTTTTTAGATGATTAAACGCTGACGGTTACATGGTGGAATATAAAAGGTTCCCCGGTAACAATAAAAGAGCATACATATAAATCAAGGTGATAATAAGGTTGTTTCGAACGAAAAGTCGAAGTTGATTTGCTGAAACTGTGACAAAATTTGCTACTTTGAAAGGAATTACCAAGTTATTTTGGGTAATAATAACACTAAAGAAATTAGCACAACTAAGTGTTAAACGTTTACTCAGTTTCTGAGAGTTTTTCAGATGCATAACTAAATGCATCAATCTTTTCTCCCGTAGATGAAGTGCGGTTGATTCATCCTATCGATTGAGGTGTTTTCAAGAATCATGAAAGGTTTGAACGCAGATTGTAATTATGATGATACGAATGGAGTTTAAAATGAAATCAAGTGGCAAACTTGAAGAATTGTTTAGTTTCATATGTTATAATCAATATTTTAATTCATTTTAATTGTCCAGTGTTGGTAGTCCACAGTTGATAGTCCACAGTAATAGTCCAGTAATTCATATATAGTTTAATATATAATATTCGAATTAATTAATAAATATCGTGACCCGTGTACATGTCTCAGACTCGATCACAACTCAAAGTATATATATTATTTGAGAATCAACCTCAACCCTGTATAGAGAACTCGATCATTGCTGCATATAGAGTGTCTATGGTGATACCAAATAATATATATAGATGCGTCGATATGATATGTCAAAACCTTGTATACGTGTCCCGAAATTTAAAGTGCGTAAAATAAATAACCGAAATTAAATGACGATAAATAAAGTGCGTAAAGTAAATAACAGAAATTAAATGACGATAAATAAAATTGCGAGAATGTAAATTGAGATAAATAACTGCGATAAATAAATTGCGATAATTAAATGGTAATACGGAATTAACAGTTAGCTAGGAACAGTTAGCTAGGATTTTGTTAGCGTGGATTCTTAATAGAATTTCATATTGTTAATTAATCTGTTTCTAATCAATTTTTATTGTGTCCATTATTTCTTCATTATGCCACTTGTTGGATTCTGATAGGTCAAAATCCAAATATGTAATTGGATAAATATGGTTATTCTGTGGTGAACGGATTTGTATATCGGTGGATGTAAGTAGGATAGTATATGACTGTTGAAACAGATTCGAAGAACGTACAATGTAACTAATTAATGTGAAATTTAAATAGTCCTCGGTTATTACCTACCCGTTAAAATATTTCACCATTAATAGTTTGTACAAGAGAATTTTTAATTACAATCTTTATGAAAACATATATACATATATATTTTCTTCAGATGTATTCATGGATTTAATGAGTTAATATAATATTAAACTCATTTGCTTTTCGGTTGGAACTAGAATAAATAATCTTTAAAACTTTAGAGATTACATATTCGACATGTCGAACGAAGATCATACTCAAAGTACAGATGATGATTTTGAAGCATGGACTATTGATGGTACTGGTGCTGTTATTGATTGTACTGTTGGTGCCGGTGATGTTGCTGAAGCTGGTACATTTTGCACCATATTCTCCGAATTGATTATTCGAGCGCGAAGTTCGTTGACTTCTTCGATTACCCCGGGATGATTGTTGGTCAGAACGAGCGGATGAATAAGGTTTAGAATCTGAGTTATGATATAGTCGTGGAGAGATATTTGGGAAATGAGGGTGAAATGGTGTTACGAACAGGTTCGCCGGTAAGTGCTTCAGGTTCTTTGCTAAAAGGTGAATTCGGTTAGTGGATTGGATCGCCTTCTGCGCGTCTCCATTGATTAAGTCAACTATGAATCCATCAGATGAATTGAGGATGGATGATTGGTTGATTCATTCTGGTGTCGTTGCTTCCAGAGCTTAGATGACTATCCATTCTGAATAACTGTCGGGATAACTATCGGAATAGCTATCGGAATCCGAGGGACTCGATCTAGTTGAGGGATTCATCTCGTACGATCAGATGAAGGATTTTCGATAAGAAATAGATTATAGGATGTAGATTAGTATCCTGCAATACATAATTTACATATTCATATATAATACTAAAATCTCATAAGTTACGGAGGAATCTACGGAAGCTGTCAGGCAAAGATAACAATAACAGATACGCTAAGATATGAATTACCAGATACGCTAAGATATGAATTTTTGTCTATACACTAATCATGCAATTAATGTGTCATAACCTGTCCTTAACCATAAGAACGTGTTAGATAACGTATGATTTCATTGCGAGGTATTGACCTCTATATGCGACATTTTTAAAAGAACAACTGCATTTATTTTACATTACAAACCATAACTCTTATGATAATACAAGCTTTAGACAATATAAAGATGATTATCGTTTAGCGATAATCTTAGACTTACAAACTTTACATGTGATGATAACAATACGATTTCTAGCATATTTTACATTACAAATCCTCCGATATGCAGTTTTATTTTTGACACAAATATGCATACTCAAGATCTTGTTTAAATTCAACATGTTGCAGCGGAAGCTTCTAATTATCACCTGAGAATGAACATGCTTAAAACGTCAACATAAAGTTGGTGAGATATAGGTTTAATGCCGGCAGCAATATATATATAGACCACAAGATTTCATATATAAACATTTTAATAAAAATATTCTAAGTGGTTGAGCACTTGGTAACCATACTTAACATTTAATCACGTCGCATATTCCCTTTATTATGAAATCTTACTACACCGTACCAAGTGTAGTCACGAAACGAAGTACTGTGCAACCGTTGAATACTGGTCGTCCAGTCCGGTTGGGGTTGTCAGGCCCGATAGATCTATCAACAGGATTCGCGTTTACAATACCGCTGTAAATAACAGTTACCAAGCTACAGGGAAGTATTCCAGTGGTACAACTCAACGTAGAATATATTTTTCAGTTACTTGTGTCCATAACGTAAAACATAAAATACATGTATTCTCATCCCGAAATACTTAGAGTTTAAAAATGGGACTATATACTCACTGTTGTCTTGAAGATATATATAATTTGACTTGGTCTCCGGTTGATATCACGAACCTATCCATATATAGTTTATCAATATATTTCTATTTTAAACAATCGTCACATATATATACTTTTTATACTTTTAATAGTTTTAATAATTTCTTAGTCCGTAGTTAGCAGTCCGATGTTAGTAATTCAATTTTAATGGTTCATTTTTAGGTGTTTAATAAACCCCCAATGAAATAAATAAAAACCCCCATCGTATATGTATTGGTCGAGATTAATCTTGACCCACGGTACCGGTGTTGTCAAATGACGTGTTGCGTACATAAAGTACCGGTGTTGTCAAATGACGTGTTGCGTACAATCATGGGATCTTATGATTAATCTTCTCGTGTTGTTTACGGGTGATCCTGAACCATATAAAATTGAATTATAAGTACATATATATAAAATATCATGTTATCTTAGAAAGATGTGATTTTATTTAATTTTTCCCAATTAATCCCGAAGTTAAACTAGTCTTGGATAACCAATTTTGTTTCGGTCATAGTTTCTTCGTTACAACTCCGTTTTCGTTGATTCAACTTGCCATCTCCTTGGATCGAGTCCCTCTTTAAGACTATGAACTGTAAATACCTTAGTTTGTATTCAAAATCACACGGCATAGGTGAAACTTTAGTGAAACTTATGAAGTTAAACATTTTCCTTTATGTAAACAACCTTAAATGGTTATTTTTCTAAAAATACTTATACTTTGAATTAAATCATGAAATTTTTATGTGTTATCATATTCATAGTAAAAATCATTTTTCCAGAACATAAACCTCCAATTCAAAGTTTAAGATGGTTTTTAATTATCCAACCCAAAACAGTCCCCGGTGACACTCCGACGTCGTAAAAACAGTTTTTAAGATATTCTTTGAAAAACCAAGTTATACCTTGTTAAATTAGCATATATTTAAGTTATATTACAGGTCTTGAAGTATTTTAAAAGTTAAGTTAGAAGGATCTATTTAGTTTGCAAACAAGTTTGAAAACTTTCAAACTATGTTCTTGTTGTTAAAATTGTATACCACAAAATATGATAGCTATATATATATGAATCGAATAAGGTTATAAACATAGATTCTACCTCAAGTTCCTTGGACAAGGTTGCTGTAAAAGAGGAGTAAAAACCTAGAACCAAAAGGGTGATGGAATTGGATGAAAGATTGGAAGTAAGTTTGTGTTCTTGGAAGGATTTCTTGAAGTGTTTTTGTATGGTTTTCTTATGGTGTTTAAGTAAGGTTTTTGAAGCTAATTCATGGGGAAAATGCTTGGAGATGATCAAGTATGATGTTAAGAGTATTTTAAGAGAGAAATGGAAGTGTAAGTATGAGAAAATGGGGTGAAGAAATGGTGTGCATGCATAAAAACGTTTTTAGGTTATAAAGGAAAAAAAAGATACCTAACTTTGTTTTCTTGCTAAATAATTCATGCTACTTGACAAATGGTTGGTTCCACATGTTTCTTAATCATTTAAGGCTGCTAAGGAGCAGATTTTTATTGGTATATACCAATAGTAAATACATCTAGAAGCTGCGTATGATACGGGTACATATACCCTAGGTATACGTATAGAAATCTTTGAGAAAACGGAACGAGGATTCAAATATAGCTATGTTTTGTAAATACACTTATATTGTTTTATGTATTTAAGTTATTAAAAGTGATTAAATACATTACTTATACGATATATGTATAAACATTATAAGTCATAAGTATTAATGTCAAATAACGTTACGTATGGTTATCGTTTTGAAAACTTAAGTTAGTAGTTTCAAAATATACTTATAACTTATTGTTATTAATACAAAATGAGATATTAAAACATTCTTAGATCATGTTAAATATGTATATATACATATATATACACAAACGTATAATTATCATATATTGTATAGTTCGTGATATCATCGGTCAAACTAGACGGTCAAACGTTGTGTAAATCTCTTTTCGAAAACATAAGTCTCAACAATTTGGATTGCTTATCATGTTGGTAAGGTTTAATTTATGTAAATATTAATCTTATAAGTATAGAACGATCGAAAAAGTGCGGGTCATTACAGTACCTACCCGTTAAATAAATTTCGTCCCGAAATTTTAAAATTGTACCTATTTTGCGTCATCGGGAAACAAGTGTGGATACTTTTGTTTCATTTGATCCTCTCGTTCCCAAGTAAACTCAGGACCTCTTCGAGCATTCCAACGAACCTTAACGATCGGTATGTTGCTCTGCTTGAGCCATTTAACTTCACGATCCATGATTTCGATTGGTTCTTCGATGAATTGTAGTTTCTCGTCGACATGGATTTCTTCAAGAGGAATGGTGAGGTCTTCCTTTGCAAGACACTTCTTAAGGTTTGAGACGTGAAAAGTATTATGTACTCCGGCGAGTTGTTGCGGTAACTCGAGTCGATAAGCTGCCGGTCTAATGCGTTCGATGATCTTGAACGGGCCTACGTACCTTGGGTTCAGTTTACCCCTTTTGCCAAAACGTATTACACCTTTCCATGGTGATACCTTTAACATAACCATGTCACCGATCTGAAACTCTAATGGTTTCCTTCGAACATCAGCGTAGCTCTTTTGGCGACTACGGGCTGTTTTCAATCTCTCCTTGATTTGTACTATCTTCTCAGTCGTTTCGTGTATGATCTCGGGACCAGTTAATTGTCGATCTCCTACTTCATTCCAACAAATAGGAGATCTACACTTCCTTCCGTACAATGCTTCGAATGGCGCAGCTTTAATGCTCGCATGATAACTATTATTATACGAGAATTCTGCTAATGGTAGATATTTATCCCATCCGTTTCCAAAATCGATCACACAAGCCCTGAGCATGTCTTCAAGAGTCTGAATCGTTCTTTCACTCTGCCCGTCAGTTTGCGGATGATATGCGGTGCTCATATCCAAACGAGTTCCTAGGGCCTCCTGTAGTGATTGCCAGAACTTTGAGGTAAATCTACTATCACGATCAGATATAATGGAAATAGGTATTCCATGCCTTGAAACAATTTCCTTTATATACAATCGTAATAGTTTCTCCATTCTATCCGTTTCCTTTATAGGCAAGAAATGTGCAGACTTGGTGAGACGATCAACAATCACCCAAATGGTGTCGTATCCCCAGGCAGTCTTTGGTAACTTTGTGATGAAATCCATGGTAATACCATCCCATTTCCATTCTGGGATTTCTGGTTGTTGAAGTAACCCTGACGGCTTTTGGTGTTCAGCTTTGACTTTGGAACAAGTTAAACATTCCCCAACATATGTTGCAACGTCTGTCTTTAAATTAGGCCACCAATAATGTGTCTTAAGATCTTGATACATCTTTCCGACTCCGGGATGTATCGAGTATCTTGTCTTATGTGCCTCGTTCAATATCAACTTCCTTAATCCACCCAACTTTGGTACCCAAATACGATTTGCAAAATATCGAATTCCATCTTCCCGCATAACGAGTTGCTTCTCATACTTCTTCATTATTTCATTTCCTATATTTTCTTTAGTAAGTGCTTCTCGTTGAACTTCTTTGATTTGTGAGTTGAGATTCATGAGAATTTTTATGTTCATCGCTCGTACTCGAATTGGTTCTCGTTCCTTTCTGCTTAGAGCGTCGGCCACCACGTTTGCTTTCCCGGGATGGTAACGAATTTCACAATCATAGTCATTTATTAACTCAACCCACCTACGTTGCCTCATGTTCAGCTGTTTTTGATCGAAAATATGTTGAAGGCTTTTATGATCAGTAAACACAGTGCATTTAACCCCATACAAGTAGTGTCTCCATATCTTCAATGCAAACACAACTGCTCCCAATTCTAGATCATGCGTCGTATAATTCCGCTCGTGAATCTTCAATTGTCGGGATGCGTATGCAATAACTTTCTTTCGTTGCATAAGAACGCAACCAAAACCTTGTCGCGAAGCGTCACAATATATTTCAAAATCATCGTTCCCTTCTGGTAACGATAAAATAGGCGCCGTAGTCAACTTCTTTTTCAGTAATTGAAATGCACTCTCCTGCTCAGAAGTCCATTCATATTTCTTCCCTTTTTGCGTTAACGCTGTCAACGGCTTAGCTATTCGGGAAAAATCTTGAATAAACCTTCTATAATAACCGGCTAAACCCAAAAATTGGCGTATCTGCATTGGTGTCTTAGGAGTCTCCCATTTTTTAATGGCTTCAATTTTTGCTGGATCAACCTGAATTCCTTTGCTACTAACAACGTGGCCAAGAAATTGCACTTCTTTCAACCAGAAAGCACATTTAGAAAATTTAGCATATAGCTGTTCTTTTCTCAACAACTCTAATATCAACCTTAAATGCTGCTCATGCTCTTGCTCACTCTTGGAATAGATAAGAATATCATCAATGAAAACGATAACAAACTTATCTAAATATGGACTACAAACTCGATTCATGAGGTCCATGAATACAGCTGGCGCATTTGTCAACCCAAACGGCATGACCAAAAATTCGTAATGACCATAACGTGTCCGAAAAGCAGTTTTCGGAATGTCCTCTTCTTTGACACGTAATTGATGATATCCCGACCTTAAGTCAATTTTTGAGTACACACATGATCCTTGGAGTTGATCAAATAAGTCGTCAATTCTCGGTAGTGGATACCGATTCTTGATAGTTAACTTATTTAATTCACGATAATCTATACACATCCTAAAAGATCCATCTTTCTTTTTAACAAATAGAATCGGAGCTCCCCACGGTGATGTACTTAGTCGTATGAATCCATGATCCAGTAATTCTTTTAACTGACTCTGAAGTTCTTTTAACTCGGACGGTGCAAGTCTATATGGAGCACGAGCCACTGGTGCAGCTCCTGGTACTAAATCTATTTGAAATTCTACAGATCTAAATGGAGGTAATCCCGGCAACTTTTCCGGAAAGACTTCAGGAAAATCTCTTGCCACAGGCACGTCATTGATGCTCTTCACTTTTTCCTTTGTTTCGACTTTATTAACATGTGCTAAGATAGCATAGAACCCTTTCTTCAAGCACTTTTGAGCTTTCAAATAACTAATGAGTTTTAGCTTTGAGTTACCCTTCTCTCCATAAATCATTACTGGCGTTTTATCCTTACGAGGAATGCGAATTGCCTTCTTGGCGCACACAACTTCAGCTCCTATTTTGGACATCCAGTCCATGCCGACTATTACATCAAAACTTCCTAATTCTACGGGTATCAGGTCAATTTTAAACGTTTCTCCGGCTAAATTTATTTTACAATCACGGCAAATTTTATCGGCTTTAATTAGTTTACCATTAGCTAACTCAATCATGTACTTAGCATCGAGAGGTAATGATGAACAATTCAATTTAGCGTGAAAGTCTCTACACACGTAACTTCTATCAGCACCAGTATCAAATATAATAGATGCGGATAAGTTATTAATGGTAAACGTACCCGTAACAAGCTCCGGGTCTTCACATGCCTCTTTAGCATTAATAACAAATGCTCTTCCACGTGCAGGTCCGATATTCTTCTCTGGATTCGGGCACTGGCTCTTATAGTGACCTTGTTTTCCACACCCAAAACAAGTAATGGTAGCCAAAGCAGTTCTATTTGCATTGGTGGCAGGAGTCTTGGTACCATTTGTATTTGTAACGAGAGCCCTACAATCTTCAGCAAGATGACCCTTTCGATTACATTTGTTGCATACCACATTACAGTAACCAGAGTGATGTTTGTGGCATCGGTTGCATAAAGGATTTTGTCCTTTATAACCAAAGCTTAAACCACTACCCGTACCTTGCGTGTTTTCTTGTTTCTTAAAAGATTGTTGTTGGTTACCTCGATCATAATTTCCATTCCACTTTCTTTTGTTACCTGATACCTTCACATCAGTATTGGATACTTTCTTATCCATGATGACCTGATCCATTAGCTCATTTGCCATGGTTATAGCTTCATGAATTGTCTTAGGTTTCGATGCTGTAACATTTGCCTTGACCTTTTTGGGCAAACCATCTTTGTACATTTCAATCTTCCGTTCTTCGGTTGGAACCAATTCAGGACATAGCAAAACTAATTCCATGAATCGCTGATTGTAGTTGGTGATTTCAGTACCAATAACCTTCAGACTTCGTAACTCATCTTCCAACTTCCTAACCTCGTTCCTTGGACAATATTCATTGATTAACATTGTTTTGAATTCTTCCCACGGAGTATCATAAGCTACATCTCCTCCTACAGCCTTCACATAATTTTTCCACCACGTGAGTGCACTATCTTGTAAAGTGCACGATGCGTATTTGGTCATGTCCTTTTCAACACAACCACTGATTTTGAACACAGTTTCCATCTTTTCTATCCACCGGGTTAAACCGATCGGTCCTTCTGTTCCACTGAATGATGAGGGCTTGCAAGCTTGAAAAGTTTTGTAAGTGCACCCCACACGAGGATTTGGGTTAACTGCAGCACCTCTTGCAGCCTCGACCCATAACATTCTGTCGTTCACTCGCTGATTGATGAGTTCCTGGATTTCTTGTTCCGTCATTCGGTTCAATCGCGCCATATTCTTCTATAAGAATGAAAAGAAAATAATTATTCACATGGAATATTATAGATGTAGTGTATATTTACAGTACATTATAGCTTATTAATAATATGAACCAGGTATTATTATAAAAGCCTTTTCTTCTTATTAGCGTTTTATAATTATATCTAGGGTAGTACCTACCCGTTAATGTCCATACTTAATAGCTTAGTACAGAATCAATTACTACCATCTAAATAATACTTAACCATGGAAAATTATTGCATTTCACACTTCACTATTTTTACATATGCTTATCTTACATCGAACATTAAGCAAACCACACTGATAATATTATACAAAACATTATATGATCCCATGGTTTAATACGGCAGCGCATCGTTTGGTCTATTTTCTAGGACGTTTAGGTTCAGAGAATCGATTAACGCTTATCCTGGCTGTCTGCCTATATTTTGGCTGTGGGACTGAGGAACTGGATGCCGGGATAGAATGAATAGGAATAGCGGGAATAGGGGTGGTAGTGTCTAGTGGAGTTGGTGCCACATCATCCTTATTAAACTCAGGATTTGAATTTTCTAATTCATTAGCCTTTCGTTTCTTTCCTAGTTCGAACTCTTCTTTTGTAATTTCCTGTATTTCTTCCTCGGGTTCACTTTCCTCCTCGGGTTCACTTTCGTCCTCGGGTTCACTTTCCTCCTCGGGTTCACTTTCCTCCTCGGGTTCACTTTCCGGGTTCTTTATAGTTGGTTCATCTGGAATTTGTGAGTCTTCCCCAAAGATATTATTTTCGTCATCGGATAGGTTAATGACTGAAACACCATCTGAAGATTCTGATTCGGAGTCGCTGAATGTGATAATAAGTTTTGAGCCCGACATCTACAACAACTAACCCATTAGTACTACATAATATTTACATATAAATTTTAACCAACAATGATAAGCAATGGTTTTTAAAATCAGACCCGGTCAAAGTCCAGACTTACTAATGTATCCTAACGACTTCTCGGTTAGACACACTAATGCAAACCTGGTTCGCTAAGACCACCGCTCTGATACCACATGTCATAACCCGTCCTTAACCATAAGAACGTGTTAGATAACGTATGATTTCATTGCGAGGTATTGACCTCTATATGCGACATTTTTAAAAGAACAACTGCATTTATTTTACATTACAAACCATAACTCTTATGATAATACAAGCTTTAGACAATATAAAGATGATTATCGTTTAGCGATAATCTTAGACTTACAAACTTTACATGTGATGATAACAATATGATTTCTAGCATATTTTACATTACAAATCCTCCGATATGCAGTTTTATTTTTGACACAAATATGCATACTCAAGATCTTGTTTAAATTCAACATGTTGCAGCGGAAGCTTCTAATTATCACCTGAGAATGAACATGCTTAAAACGTCAACATAAAGTTGGTGAGATATAGGTTTAATGCCGGCAGCAATATATATATAGACCACAAGATTTCATATATAAACATTTTAATAAAAATATTCTAAGTGGTTGAGCACTTGGTAACCATACTTAACATTTAATCACGTCGCATATTCCCTTTATTATGAAATCTTACTACACCGTACCAAGTGTAGTCACGAAACGAAGTACTGTGCAACCGTTGAATACTGGTCGTCCAGTCCGGTTGGGGTTGTCAGGCCCGATAGATCTATCAACAGGATTCGCGTTTACAATACCGCTGTAAATAACAGTTACCAAGCTACAGGGAAGTATTCCAGTGGTACAACTCAACGTAGAATATATTTTTCAGTTACTTGTATCCATAACGTAAAACATAAAATACATGTATTCTCATCCCGAAATACTTAGAGTTTAAAAATGGGACTATATACTCACTGTTGTCTTGAAGATATATATAATTTGACTTGGTCTCCGGTTGATATCACGAACCTATCCATATATAGTTTATCAATATATTTCTATTTTAAACAATCGTCACATATATATACTTTTTATACTTTTAATAGTTTTAATAATTTCTTAGTCCGTAGTTAGCAGTCCGATGTTAGTAATTCAATTTTAATGGTTCATTTTTAGGTGTTTAATAAACCCCCAATGAAATAAATAAAAACCCCCATCGTATATGTATTGGTCGAGATTAATCTTGACCCACGGTACCGGTGTTGTCAAATGACGTGTTGCGTACATAAAGTACCGGTGTTGTCAAATGACGTGTTGCGTACAATCATGGGATCTTATGATTAATCTTCTCGTGTTGTTTACGGGTGATCCTGAACCATATAAAATTGAATTATAAGTACATATATATAAAATATCATGTTATCTTAGAAAGATGTGATTTTATTTAATTTTTCCCAATTAATCCCGAAGTTAAACTAGTCTTGGATAACCAATTTTGTTTCGGTCATAGTTTCTTCGTTACAACTCCGTTTTCGTTGATTCAACTTGCCATCTCCTTGGATCGAGTCCCTCTTTAAGACTATGAACTGTAAATACCTTAGTTTGTATTCAAAATCACACGGCATAGGTGAAACTTTAGTGAAACTTATGAAGTTAAACATTTTCCTTTATGTAAACAACCTTAAATAGTTATTTTTCTAAAAATACTTATACTTTGAATTAAATCATGAAATTTTTATGTGTTATCATATTCATAGTAAAAATCATTTTTCCAGAACATAAACCTCCAATTCAAAGTTTAAGATGGTTTTTAATTATCCAACCCAAAACAGTCCCGGTGACACTCCGACGTCGTAAAAACAGTTTTTAAGATATTCTTTGAAAAACCAAGTTATACCTTGTTAAATTAGCATATATTTAAGTTATATTACAGGTCTTGAAGTATTTTAAAAGTTAAGTTAGAAGGATCTATTTAGTTTGCAAACAAGTTTGAAAACTTTCAAACTATGTTCTTGTTGTTAAAATTGTATACCACAAAATATGATAGCTATATATATATATATGAATCGAATAAGGTTATAAACATAGATTCTACCTCAAGTTCCTTGGACAAGGTTGCTGTAAAAGAGGAGTAAAAACCTAGAACCAAAAGGGTGATGGAATTGGATGAAAGATTGGAAGTAAGTTTGTGTTCTTGGAAGGATTTCTTGAAGTGTTTTTGTATGGTTTTCTTATGGTGTTTAAGTAAGGTTTTTGAAGCTAATTCATGGGGAAAATGCTTGGAGATGATCAAGTATGATGTTAAGAGTATTTTAAGAGAGAAATGGAAGTGTAAGTATGAGAAAATGGGGTGAAGAAATGGTGTGCATGCATAAAAACGTTTTTAGGTTATAAAGGAAAAAAAAAGATACCTAACTTTGTTTTCTTGCTAAATAATTCATGCTACTTGACAAATGGTTGGTTCCACATGTTTCTTAATCATTTAAGGCTGCTAAGGAGCAGATTTTTATTGGTATATACCAATAGTAAATACATCTAGAAGCTGAGTATGATACGGGTACATATACCCTAGGTATACGTATAGAAATCTTTGAGAAAACGGAACGAGGATTCAAATATAGCTATGTTTTGTAAATACACTTATATTGTTTTATGTATTTAAGTTATTAAAAGTGATTAAATACATTACTTATACGATATATGTATAAACATTATAAGTCATAAGTATTAATGTCAAATAACATTACGTATGGTTATCGTTTTGAAAACTTAAGTTAGTAGTTTCAAAATATACTTATAACTTATTGTTATTAATACAAAATGAGATATTAAAACATTCTTAGATCATGTTAAATATGTATATATACATATATATACACAAACGTATAATTATCATATATTGTATAGTTCGTGATATCATCGGTCAAACTAGACGGTCAAACGTTGTGTAAATCTCTTTTCGAAAACATAAGTCTCAACAATTTGGATTGCTTATCATGTTGGTAAGGTTTAATTTATGTAAATATTAATCTTATAAGTATAGAACGATCGAAAAAGTGCGGGTCATTACATAATGCAATAAGATGTGTCTAGACTAAGGATGATAAACAAGTGATTCTCTAAGAATGATAAGCAGGAAATTTTTGACACAAAATGATAAGCAAAACTTTTGACATGCAGACACGGTCAAAGTCCTGACTCACTAATGCATCCTAACGACTTATCAATTAGACACACTAATGCAGACCCGGTTCACTAAGACCACCGCTCTGATACCAACTATAGAGACCCGAACTAATCCATCTGGACGAAGTCCATCTCGATTATAAACAATTCACAATAGTTGATTACATCGTGAGGTACTTGACCTCTATATGATACATTTACAAACATTGCATTCATTTTTGAAAAGACAATCTTTCATTACATCGAAGGTTGACGGCACGCATACCATTTCATAATACATCTAACTATAATTGACTTAATAATAATCTTGGTGAACTCAATGACTCGAATGGAACGTCTTTTGACATATGCCATGAATGACTCCAAGTAATGTCTCTAATATGAGCTAATGCACAGCGGCAGATTTCTTTCATACCTGAGAATAAACATGCTTTAAAGTGTCAACCAAAAGGTTGGTGAGTTCATTAATTTAACATAAATAATCATTTCATAATTTTTAATAGACCACAAGATTTCATATTTCCATTTCTCATAAACATACGTCCCATACATAGAGACAAAAAATATCATTCATATGGATTGAACACCTGGTAACCGACATTCACAATATGCATATAAGAATATCCCCATCATTCCAGGATCCTCCTTCAGACATGATATAAATTTCGAAGTACTAAAGCATCCGGTACTTTGGATGGGGCTTGTTGGGCCCGATAGATCTATCTTTAGAGTTCGCGTCAATTAGTGTGTCTGTTCCTGATTCTTAGATTACCAGACTTAATAAAAAGGACATATTCGATTTCGATAATTTAACCATAGAATGTAGTTTTAATTACTTGTGTCTATTTCGTCAAACATTTATAAAGCAGCGCATGTATTCTCAGTCCCAAAAATATATATATTGGAGAAGCATTTAAAAAAGGAGCAAATGAAAACTCACCTAATGTATTTTGTAGTAAAAATACATATGACTATATTGAACAACTGAACAATGTAGGGTTGGCCTCGGATTCACGAACCTATATAATTTGTATATTCATTAATATATGATTGTAATTGAGTAAATATATATATATATATATATATATATATATATATATATATATATATATATATTGTTGGTGATGTAATTGTTATTTTTTTTTATCTTTCATAAGTTTCATTTTTATATTTTCATTCAATATATATATATATATTGTTTGTTGAAACTAGTATTTATAATAATAGTAAAATAATATTTGTCATGGTAAGATGTTAATATTAGTAATACTTAATATTACAAATAAAGATAATAATGTTGATAATAATCATATTAATAATAATAATAATAATGGTGATATTAATAACAATTATTGTAAAAATATAAATTTTATTTTTAATGATAGTTATGATAATGATTTTAATCATTATATTAATAATACTCATAATAATAATAATTTATATGATAATAGAAATGAAAATAGAAGTATATACCGTTTTAAAATGCTTTGCTAAAAAGGATTGAACTAGACTAGACTCGAACTCCTGACCACGCGCTCAACCACAAACACCCATAACCATCTGTCTGTCCATTTCGTTTATGTTTTAACCCGAAATGAAATCAATATAACATATCTAACTATTCTTTCTTCTCCATAACAAAACCCAGAACTATTCATCTTATATCAAAATCATAAAATTACAGCCATCTTAACATCATCACCCAAGTTATCATTTCGTGGAATCACCATCATACTTTTCGAATCATAATCATCATTGACTTATATCATGATCATCATCAACAACGAATCATCATCATCTATATTATGATTTTATGTATCGTCATCATCTTCACAGGAATGTTTACGATCATCATTATTATACTGCGAATATCATCATCTTCATATTGCATCACCATTGTTATACAACAGAAAAGCGTAGCAGTAACAAGGTCTGATCGAAACAGTGTTATACGGGTAGCAGGATGCTCAAATGAAACAGGAACAGAAAAGTTTACTGCAGCAGCAGTTTGGGGTTCTCCGGTGGTCTTTGTCGACCAGAAACAGTTGTAGGTGACGGTGGAAGATGGTGATAGTTGAGAGTGACAAAGGTGGTGGTTCGAACAGCAGCAGTTCACGACTAGTTGTTGTTGTCAACCATAAATAGAAAAATAATCATAGCAATAGCTGCAGTTATTGATGGTCGTTGGGTGGCGGTTCAGAGTACTTTTGAGGCTGTTTTGATGGCGAAAACTACAACCAACACTACCGTCACAGCAGGTGGTTTCATGGGTGTCGAAATAAAAAAAAATGGTGGTTTATTGTGGTCATGATGTGAATAAGATGAAAACAGAAAATATAAGTAATAGCATTCAAGCATCCATGGTTGTAGTTTATTAATGATGATGGTGGTGCTGTGGTAGTGATGGTGAACAAGGGGTGCTCCGGTGGTGGTTTGCTATGGTGATGGGTTGTTGTTGAAACCGTAAAAGAAGAAGAAGTAGAGGGAGAGAGAATAGGGGTTACAAGTGGTTCATGATTTGAGGGTGAAAGAGGATGGGGCTGTGATGATGGATTTACGGTGACCGGTGAAGGTGGTGGATGTCATAGGTGGTTAGTGGTAGTTGAAGATGATGGGTGGTGGTTTTTGCTAAAGCTCGCGAGTAACAAAAATCTTAAAGTGAAGGTGGTGGCGATGATTCATGAGGGAAAGGGTGGCGGATAGAGGCGGTTATTGGTGATTGTAGGGTGATGATGGTGGCCGGTGATCGTGGAAAATGTCGACGAGTGGTGGCGGTTGTAATTCAACGGGGTGGTGAAGTGTTGGTGATTGATAAGTGATGACATTTATGTATATCTCAAACATATATATGTTTATATATTGAATTAGATAGAGCACATGTACATATTATATATATTATAATATTCAATATAAGACAGTAAGCAGCCGGTAAGTTTAACAATATATGCCGACAATTTTACGGAGCGTGTCCACTGCTAAACAGTTGTCGTATAAAAGTGTTCCTAAAAATCTCAAATATTTAGATTAAATATATTTAATTATTTCACTCATTAACAGTTTGAAACCTTATCAAAAAGGTTCGATAATTATTTATTTTCTGTTCCAATTTATATGTACGGAGTACAAATATTTAAATTTAAAAAGGTAAAAATATTTCTAACAAATCTGAAATCTTCGTAATTGATTTACAGTTCAACCTTATCTTAGATTTTCATAAACTCATGTTAAATCTATATGAACGCTAATGAAATATCAACTGAGTGTTTCTGACATTTACTAATTAAACTCGAAATCATTTATTTTTAATATATTCACATTCTATATAAAAATAGTTTTAAAAATAGTATGTTTAATTACTAAAACAAATGTATTATATATTTTTAAACAATTAGATTTAATATAACTTTATATATTTACACATAATATTTATATACATAATTATATATATCTATATATTTATAAATATGGTTTCCATTACATCGCATGTTATTTTACATATTTGTTTCTAACAGTTTAATCATATATTATTTCAATAATATCTATATGCATCTATTTATATAGTTGTTCGTGAATCGTCGAGAATAGTCGAAGGGTAATTGATTACATGAACACAATTCAAAGTTATTGAAAACATCAACATTACAGACTTTGCTTATCGTGTCAAAACTATATAAAGATTAAGTTTAAATTTGGTCGGAAATTCCCGGGTCACCACAATAGAGACAGGTATTCCAAGTCTGGAGACAACCTCCTTCAAATACAATCGCGCCAACTTCTCCATTTTGTCATCTTCTCTCATTGGCAGGAAGTGTTCTGACTTGGTGAGACGATCAACTATTACCCAAATAGTATCATAACCACTTGCAGTCCTTGGCAATTTAGTAATGAAATCCATGGTAATGTTTTCCTATTTCTATTCCGGGATTTCAGGTTGTTGTAGTAGACCTGATGGTTTCTGATGTTCAGCTTTGACCTTAGAACACGCCAAACATTCTCCTACATATTTAGCAATATCGGCTTTCATACCCGGCCACCAAAAGTGTTTCTTGAGATCTTTATACATCTTCCCTACTCCGGGATGTATTGAATATCTGGTTTTATGTGCTTCTTTAAGTACCATTTCCCTCACATCTCCAAATCTTGGTACCCAAATTCTATCAGCCCTATATCGGGTTCCGTCTTCCCGAATATTAAGATGTTTCTCTGATCCTTTGGGTATCTCATTCTTCAATTTTCCTTCTTTTACAACCCCCTGTTGCGCCTCATTTATTTGAGTAGTAAGGTTAGTACGAATAATTATATTCATAGCTTTTACCCGTATAGGTTCTCTGTCCTTTCTACTCAAAGCGTCGACTACCACATTCACCTTCCCCGGGTGGTATCGAATCTCAAAATCATAATCATTCAACAGTTCAATCCACCTGTGTTGTCTCATATTCAGTTGCTTCTGATTAAATATATGTTGGAGACTTTTGTGGTCGGTATATATAATACTTTTGACCCCATATAAATAATGCCTCCAAGTCTTTAATGCAAAAACAACAGCACCCAATTCCAAATCGTGAGTCGTATAATTTTGCTCGTGAATCTTCAATTTTCTAGACACATAAGCAATCACCTTCGTTCGTTGTATTAATATACAACCGAGACCTTGCTTTGATGCGTCACAATAAATCACAAAATCATCATTCCCTTCAGGCAATGACAATATAGGTGCCGTAGTTAGCTTTTTCTTCAATAACTGAACCGGTTTTCTCTTGTTCATCCTTCCATTCAAATTTCTTCCCTTTATGCGTTAATGCAGTCAAGGGTTTTGCTATTTTGGAGAAATCTTGGATGAATCTTCTGTAGTAACCAGCCAATCCTAAAAATTGACGTATATGCTTCAGAATTTTTGGGGTTTCCCACTTTTCAACGGTTTCGATCTTTGCCGAGTCCACCTGGATACCTTCTTTGTTCACTATGTGACCGAGGAATTGAACCTCTTCCAACCAAAATGCACACTTTGAAAACTTAGCGTACAGTTTTTCTTTCCTCAATACTTCTAGCAACTTTCTCAAATGTTCTTCATGCTCTTGATCATTCTTTGAGTAAATAAGAATGTCATCGATGAAAACAATGACAAAGTTGTCAAGATATGGCCCACACACTCAGTTCATAAGGTCTATGAACACAGCTGGTGCGTTAGTCAATCCAAACGGCATAACCATAAACTCATAATGACCATAACGCGTCCTAAAAGTAGTTTTTGGAATATCATCATCCTTTACTCGCATTTGATGATATCCAGAATGTAAATCGATTTTTGAATAAACCGACGAGCCTTGTAGTTGAGCAAATAAGTCGTCAATTCTCGGCAGTGGATAATGGTTTTTGATGGTAAGTTTGTTCAACTCTCTGTAGTCAATACATAACCTAAATGTACCATCCTTCTTCTTGACAAACAAAACAGGAGCTCTCCATGGTGATGTCCTTAGTTGAATGAAACCACATTCTAATAGTTCTTGTAGTTGGCTTTGCAGTTCTTTCATCTCGCTGGGTGCGAGTCTGTAAGGAGCACGAGCTATTGGTGCAGCTCCTGGTACAAGATCTATTTGAAATTCAATGGATCGATGTGGGGGTAATCCCGGTAATTCTTTCAGAAAAACATCGGGAAATTCTTTTGCGACGGGAACATCATTGATGCTCTTTTCTTCAGTTTGTACTTTCTCGACGTGTACTAGAACAGCATAGCAACCTTTTCTTATTAGTTTTTGTGCCTTCAAATTACTAATAAGATGTAGCTTCATGTTGCCTTTTTCTCCGTACAACATTAAGGGTTCTCCTTCTTCTCGTACAATGCGAATTGCATTTTTGTAACATACGATCTCTGCTTTCATCTCCTTCAGCCAGTCCATGCCAACTATTACATCAAAACTCCCTAACTCTACTGGTATCAAATCAATCTTAAATATTTCGCTACCCAGTTTAATTTCTCGATTCCGGCATATATAATCTGCTGAAATTAATTTACCGTTTGCTAATTCGAGTAAAAATTTACTATCCAACGGCTCCAATGGACAACTTAATTTGGCACAAAAATCTCTACTAATATAGCTTCTATCCTCACCCGAATCAAATAAAACGTAAGCAGATTTATTGTCAATAAGAAACGTACCCGTAACAAGCTCCAGGTCTTCCTGTGCCTCTGCCGCATTAATATTGAAAACTCTTCCGCGGCCTTGTCCATTCGTGTTCTCCTGGTTCGGGAAATTTCTAATAATGTGGCCCGGTTTTCCACATTTATAACAAACTACATTGGCATAACTTGCTCCGACACTACTTGCTCCGCCATTACTCGTTCCGACACCATTTGTTCCTTTCGTTCTGTTAACCCCTGGTCCGTAGACCTCACACTTCGCCGTGCTATGACCATTTCTTTTACACTTGTTGCAAAATTTGGTGCAGAACCCCGAGTGATACTTGTCACACCTTTGGCATAGCTGCTTCTGATTGTTGTTGTTGTTGCGATTGTTATTGTTGTTAGGATGGTTGTTGTAGTTGTTGTTGTTGTTGTTGTGCCATTTGTTGTTGTTGTTGCGATTGATGTTACGATTGTTGGGATAGTTGTTGTTGTATTGGTGACTCTTATCACCATTTTCCTCCCACTTTCTTTTGACTAGTTTCATGTTGGCCTCTTCGGCCGCCTGTTCTTTAATTCTTCCCTCAATCTGGTTTACTAGTTTGTGAGCCATTCTACATGCCTTTTGTATGGAGGCAGGCTCGTGTGAACTTATATCTTCTTGGATTCTCTCCGGTAACCCTTTCACAAACGCGTCGATCTTCTCTTCCTCATCTTCGAACGCTCTCAGACACAATAGGCACAATTCTGTGAATCGTCTTTCGTACGAAGTAATATCGAATCCCTGTGTTTGTAACCCTCTAAGTTCTAACTTGAGCTTATTGACCTCGGTTCTGGGACGGTACTTCTCGTTCATCAAGTGCTTGAATGCTGACCACGGTAGCGCGTAAGCAGCATCTTGTCCCACTTGCTCTAGATAGGTATTCCACCATGTTAACGCAATACCTGTGAAGGTATGCGTAGCGTACTTCACTTTGTCTCCTTCAGCACACTTACTTATGGCAAACACCGATTCAACTTTCTCGGTCCACCGTTTCAATCCGATTGGTCCTTCGGTCCCATCAAATTCTGAAGGTTTGCAGGCAGTGAATTCCTTGTAGGAGCATCCTACACGATTTCTTGTGCCATTAGCTGTATTGCTAGATTCAGAGTTATTGTTGGTATGTAGCGCGGCTTCTACTGCGACTATGTTTGAAGCAAGAAAGGCACGAAATTCCTCTTTGCTCATATTCAAGGTGTGTCGAGTAGTCGGTGCCATTTCCTTCAAAATAGTCAAATGAAACAAGTTAATCATACAGAATATTAAGAGTAGTCAATAGTATCTCGTAGCATAATATGAACTCATTTATAAAAGCTTTTTCTTCATATTAGCGTTTTATATGTTTAAATTTGGGTACTACCTATCCGTTAAGTTCATACTTAGTAGCTAATATACAATTCAACTACTACAATTCCATAAGAAAAACTTGATTATAATAATATATCACATACAAATATTCTTCAAACTTACAACTTCGCTATATTACATATAACATGAAATATAGTACACTATGATACATGACAGTTTTTAAGATAAATTAGTTAATACGCAAGTTGTTCAGCAAAGGAAATAAAGACACGTAATTCATAAGTCCAGAAACAAGTCATGCATTCTGGTTTTACTAAGACGACTTCCCATCCTTAGTCTTGTCGAAAATAACCGTTATGACCATTGGCTAGGCAGCATGTTGTAATGTCGTCAAAAGGACGAGGGTTTCGTAATGTCCAACAGCCCCGTAATAATCTAAAAACCTTGTTTCTCACCCTAACTACTGAATCCGTCACTTGTGGGAAGGTTTTATTTAAAAGTTGCAATCCGATGTTCTTTTTCTCACTTTGGTAAGAAGCGAACATCACTAACCCGTAAGCATAACATGCTTCTTTATGTTGCATGTTAGAAGCTCTTTCTAATTCACGAAATCCTATGTTGGGATATGTTGAGTCAAAATAGGTTCTTAACCCGTAGCGTAAAATTGCATTTGGGTTCGCTTTAAAGAAAACACGGCGTAACTTACGGTCTCCCCAATGTGATATACCCCACCTATCAAAGGAAAGCCTTTTATAAACTAAGGCATTTCTGGAAAGTCTTTCAAATATTTGACAAGTTAATTTCGCCATAACTAAATGTGCTGATGAATTCTGACCGACTCTAGACAAGATTTCCTCAATCATATCCTCTGGTAGGTCTTCTAAAATATTCGGTTGTCTACCCTTAACGTCCATTTTATTTTTATACTGTAAAATAGACAAGGATTAGATTCGTAAAAGATAATTAACAAACAATACAAGCAATTTTTACATAGAACATAAAAGTACAAGTATACTACAATACATATAATACACAACATGATTACAACCCTCTAATCTGAATCACTGGTTTCTTCTTCTTTGGACTTGGTTCTTTTCCCTAATTTTCTAGGGATATATGATGTTCCTCTAATACGAGCCGTCGTTTTCCACATTGGTTTAGAAAAACCTGGTGGTTTAGAAGTTCTCGGGTTATTGTCACGATATTGAAAATACGGGTGTTAACAGTACATATAAAGTTCATCGGGTTAGGAATCAGATTTCTCTATTTTGATGCCCTTTCCCTTATTACTTTCTTTTGCCTCATTAAATTGGGTCGGGGTAATTTCTATAACATCATCGGAATCCTCATCAGGATCCGATTCATCAGAAAATTGATAATTTTTCCAATATTTTGCTTCCTTAGCGGAAACACCATTGACCATTATTAACTTTGGTCCATTGGTTGAGGATTTTCTTTTATTTGATCGGTTTTCCGTGTTTCCTACTATTCCCCCTCCGGAACCTCTTCTTCTTCCGGTTCCTCTTCTTCTGGTTCCTCTTCTTCCGGTTCCTCTTCTTCCAGTTCCATTTCCTCTTCTTCCGATTCTTCGGGAACTTGTGAATCTTGCCAATATATATTCGACTCTTCGTTATTATTAGGTGAGTCAATGGGATTTGTGCTAGAGTTAGACATCTATCACATAATATCAAACATGTTAAGAGATTAATATATCACATAATATTTACATGTTAATAATATATAGTTTCCAACAAAAATGTTAAGCAATCATTTTTTAAAGAGAACACGGTCGAAGTCCAGACTCACTAATACATCCTAACAAACTCGATAATACACACTAATGCAAATTTTCTGGTTCTCTAAGACTAACACTCGGATACCAACTGAAATGTCCCGTTCATATTGATTATAAATGTTCCATATTAATTGATTTCGTTACGAGGTTTTGACCTCTATATGAGACGTTTTTCCAAGACTGCATTTATTTTTAAAACAACCATAACCTTTATTTTATCTATAAAGGTTTAAAAAGCATTACGTAGATTATCAAATAATGATAATCTAAAATATATCGTTTACGCACGACCATTACATAATGGTTTACAATAAGAATATATTACATCAAAAATAAGTTTCTTGAATGCAGTTTTACATAATATCATACAAGAATGGACTCCAAATCTTGTCCTCATTTTAGTATGCAACAGCGGAAGCTCTTAGTATTCACCTGAGAATTAACATTCTTTAAACGTCAACAAAAATGTTGGTGAGTTATAGGTTTAACCTATATATATATCAAATCGTAACAATAGACCACAAGATTTCATATTTCAATACACATCCCATACATAGAGATAAAAATCATTCATATGGTGAACATCTGGTAACCGACATTAACAAGATGCATATATAAGAATGTCCCCATCATTCCGGGACACCCTTCGGATATGATATAAATTTCAAAGTACTAAAGCATCTGGTACTTTGGATGAGGTTTGTTAGGCCCAATAGATCTATTTTTAGAATTCGCGTCAATTAGGGTGTCTATTCCCTAATTCTTAGATTACCAGACTTAATAAAAAGGGGCATATTCGATTTCCAAAATTTAACCATAGAATGTAGTTTCACGTACTTGTGTCTATTTTGTAAATCATTTATAAAACCTGCATGTATTCTCATCCCAAAAATATTAGATTTTAAAAGTGGGACTATAACTCACTTTCACAGATATTTCCTTCCTCGGAAATAAGACTTGGCCACGGATTGATTCACGAACCTATACAAATATGTACATATATATCAAAGTATGATCAAAATATAATTACAACCATTTTTATTATGTTTTAAAGATTTGAGTGTATTAAGTCAGCTGTCCTCGTTAGTAACCTACAACTAGTTGTCCACAGTTAGATGTACAGAAATAAATCGATATATATTATCTTGAATCAATCCACGACCCAGTGTATACACGTCTCAGGCTAGATCACAACTCAAAGTATATATATTTTTGGAATCAACCTCAACCCTGTATAGCTAACTCCAACATTACTGCATATAGAGTGTCTATGGTTGTTCCAAATAATATATATAAATGGGTCGATATGATATGTCAAACATTTGCATACGTATCTATGGTATCTCAAGATTACATAATATATTAGAATACATGTATAATACAATATAAGTTAGCTAGAATATGATTTGTATAGATTTGTTAAACATTTCCCGTAGCTAAAAAGATCAAAAATATCCAATCTTGTTTTACCCATAATTTCTTTATTTTAAATCCGTTTTGAGTGAATCAAATTGCTATGGTTTCATATTGAAATCTAATTTAAGAATCTAAATAGAAAAAGTATAGGTTTATAGTCAGAAATTGAAGTTACAAGTCAATTATTAAAGAGGTAGTCATTTCCGTCGAAAAAACGACATCTTGATGACCATTTTGGAAAACATACTTTCACTTTGAGTTTAACCATAATTTTTAGATATAGTTTCATGTTCATAAGAAAAATTATTTTCCCAGAAGAACAACTTTTAAATCAAAGTTTATCATAGTTTTTAATTAACTAACCCAAAACAGCCCGCGGTGTTACTACGACGGCGTATATCCGGTTTTACGGTGTTTTTCGTGTTTTCAGGTTTTAAATCATTAAGTTAGCATATCATATAGATATAGAAAATGTATTTAGTTAATTTTAAAAGTCAAGTTAGAAGGATTAACTTTTGTTTGCGAACAAGTTTAGAATTAACTAAACTATGTTCTAGTGATTACAAGTTTAAACCTTCGAATAAGATAGCTTTATATGTATGAATCGAATGATGTTATGAACATCATTACTACCTCAAGTTTTCTGGATAAAATTACTGGAAATGAGAAAAATGGATCTAGCTTCAAAGGATCCTTGGATGGCTTAAAAGTTCTTGAAGCAGAATCATGACACGAAAACGGTTCAACTAAGATTTTCACTCGAAATAAGATTGTTATAGTTGTAGAAATTGAATCAAAGTTTGAATATGAATATTACCTTGAATTATAAAGATAACATACTGTAAATAACAAAGGTTCCTTGATCTTAGATGATTACTTGAAATGGATTAGAAAGCTTGGAAGCAGACTTGCAAACTTGGAAGTATTCTTGATTTTTATGAAACTATACTTATGGAATTTATGAAGAACACTTACAACTTGAAGATGGAACTTGAGAGAGATCACTTAGATGAAGAAAATTGAAGAATGAAAGTGTTTGTAGGTGTTTTTGGTCGTTGGTATATGGATTAAATATAAAGGATATGTAATTTTGTTTTCATGTAAATAAGTCATGAATGATTACTAATATTTTTGTAATTTTATGAGATATTTCATGCTAGTTGCCAAATGATGGTTCCCACATGTGTTAGGTGACTCACATGGGCTGCTAAGAGATGATCATTGGAGTGTATATACAAATAGGTCATACATCTAAAAGTTGTATATTGTACGAGTACGAATACGGGTGCATACGAGTAGAATTGTTGATGAAACTGAACGAGGATGTAATTGTAAGCATTTTTGTTAAGTAGAAGTACTTTAATATGTGTCTTTAAGTCTTTCAAAAGTGTAAGAATACATATCAAAACAAAACATGTATATACATTCTAATGGAGTCGTTAAGTCTTCGTTAGTCGTTACATGTAAGTGTTGTTTTGAAACCTTTAAGTTAACGATCTTGCTAAATGTTGTTAACCCAATGTTTATTATATCTAATGAGATGTTAAATTATTATATTATCATGATATTATGATATATTAATATATCTTAATATGATATATACATTTAAATGGCGTTACAACGAAAATCGTTACATATATGTCTCGTTTCGAAATCATTAAGTTAGTAGTCTTGTTTTTACATATGTAGTTCATTGTTAACACACTTAATGATATATTTAAATATCATTTTATCATGTTAAATATAGTGTATCAATATCTTAATATGATACATATGTATTTAGTAGACGTTATCATAACGATAATCGTTATATATATCATTTCGAGTTTCTTAACTTAGTAATCTCATTTCTTATGTATATCACACATTGTTAATATACTTAGTGAGATACTTACTCATCATAATCTCATGTTAACCATATATATATGTCTATATATACCACAACATGTAGTTTTTACAAATTTGTAACGTTCGTGAATCGCCGGTCAACATGGGTGATCAATTGTCTATATGAAACTTATTTCATTTAATCAAGTCTTAACAAGTTTGATTGCTTAACACGTTGGAAACATTTAGTCATGTAAATATCAATCTCAATTAATATATATATAAACATGGAAAATTTCGGGTCACTACATCAACTTAATTAACATGCTTGCTATGTGCTTACTAGTTAGAATACTAGGATTCAAGTAACTAGCATACTCCAATGAATTAAGTGTAAAATGGTTCACAATGAAATTATAGTCAATTGCTTATTTGGTCTTGATTGCTTATTCAAGTATGACTTAACTTTGATGTCTCTACACACTTAATAATTATCTTAGGAAGACATCATTCAATTAATCTCTACATAATCTTAAAATGAACATGACTTGTGATTAATTAAAACTAGGAAGTTAATTACATATTGACTAGTCTTTAGAATTGAACCAAATGCATTAATGTAACTAACTAAGTCTTGACCAAACTGAGATTTCTCAAAATATCAATCAAGACACTTCTCCAAGAATGTATGGTATACCACTATTGGAGTGTTATGTCACTTTCACTCAATAAGACCAAATCTCACACACTTAATGCATATAGTACTTTTATAGGATGTTGGGTTTCTTTTGCAGGTGCTAGATGGAGCAAAGGTTCCAAAATACGGTGTTCAAATCTCAGTCAAACGCTCATACAACGGATATATATTTTGGACTGGAGCACGCACGGTCGAACCATGGTCGACCGTGCTGGCAACCTTGTGACAACAACTATTTTTTTTAATCCTACTATAAAAGGAAAGCATTGAAGAGCATTTGAATCTGACCCTCTTGCATATTTCAAAAGCTTATTTCCAGAGATCACAGGGGCTCTAATTACTACTCAAATGTAATCAAGCTAGAGAAGATTCTATGATCTTATAGATACAAAATTTGGTTGTTGTAAACTTACTAATCAAAATCATTAATCTTGTGAGTTTACTTAGTGTAACGTATGTCCTAGTATTGTCTTAGGATCATCATTACAAAATGTATAAGTCTTGTAACTTCAATTAGTAGTAATATAGACTAGCTTGGTGATCTACTTCCTTAAAGGGACTTAGGAAGTTGATTAATCTCATTTAAAGATTAATACTTGTCCAAGGTGAAGACAAGTTAATCTAGGTTGAAGTTGATCTTTCAAAGGGATAGGAAGATTAGGTTTGTTGTCTACTAAAGAAGTTGAAGACTTGTAAATCGGATATCCACAGGGTTTGGAGAAAAGTGCTTAGTGAAGCAACAAATCCCGATTAGTGTAATCGGGGAGTGGATTAAGGTGGATTAGTTAACATCCACCCGAATCACTGTAAATCCTTGTGTTTATGTTCTTTACATTACTTCATTCATCATTTTGAACATTTACACTACACACGTCAAGTTTGAGTTGAATTGGTTGATCATAGTTAATCGAATTTGGTGATCAATCAAAAAAGTGTTAAAGACGTATTAAGTAACTATTCACCCCGCCTCTAGTTACTTACAATTGGTATCAGAGCGGTTGCTCAAATCATTGCTCTATAAACGTTTTTGAAAGTGTCAAAATTCATTTTGTGCAAAAACTTGAGTCAACGATTCTCGGATCAACTCAAACTATGGGATACTTGAAAGAATTGGTGAAAGAAGCACCAATCTTTGATAAAGAAGATATTGATGTGTGGAAATCAAGATATGAAGATTATCTCAAATCTAAGGATTACTACTTGTGGAGGATAATCAAAGTAGGAGACTTTGTTCCACAAGCAAGTTCAAGACTAGTGAAGTCAACATTTTAAAACGATGAAGTTTTGAAATAATTTGATGCCATTTCACTACTTCATGAAGTTCTTCCTAGTGAAGAAAGAATGAAAATAATCTCATATGAAAATGCAAAAGAATTTTGGGATTCACTATGCTCTCAAGAAGAAGAAAACTCTAGGAGTTTAAAGGGTAAAAGAGTAAGAGAGAATTTGAAGAAGCTTTGAGACTTTGGTTTTCAAGAAAAGGGTTTGAATGGAGATGAAGATGTTTGCCTCATGAGATCTTGGAATGATTTGGATCAAGATGGTCAAAATGAAGAAGAGGTTGAATCTCCCTTCAAAAAAGATGATGTCTCAAGCATGGAGTGCAATGAGGTACATGTATTCTATCCTTCTAATTATGAAGATTTGTTAGATGATTAGAAGACTATTAAATTTGTGTATGATAGTGGTCGTGACAAAGTAAAACTATTAGAAAAAGAATTACACAAAGTTAGACAACTTAACAAAGTTTTACTTGATGAAAACAATACTTTAAAAAGAAAACTTGAAAGGATGACCACTTATGATTCATCAAGATATAAATGTGAAATGAATATGTGTAACGACTCTAGCAAACACAAATCGTGTAATCAAAGTTCATTGTCTACTATTAGGAAATTTAAGTACATGGGAAAAATGGACCAAGCTAGCAATTCAATGGAAGGGATAAGTCAAGAATTGGGTAACCTTAAAATCAATCAAAACCAATGATCAAAATGATAATGAGAATAATTTTTTCAAAAAGATTTTGAGTTAATAAAGATTTTTCTTACAAATGCAAAAGTGTTTTTGAAAAATGATTTTAAAGGATTATTGAAGGAAGTTTATTTGTATTAGGATTGTGTGTTTATGTGAAACTATGTATTGCATGCTAAATATAAAATTGATGCGTGTTGTGTATACTATGTGTCTAGTTATATATATATATATATATATATATATATATATATATATATATATATATATATATATATATATATATATATATATATATATATATATATATATATATATATATATATATATATATATATATATATATATATATATATATGTATGTATATATATATATGTATGTATGTATGTATGTATGTATATATATATATATATATTATATATATATATATATATATATATATATATATTATATGTCATTGATGATTAAACATCGGGAGGATGTGATCATTCAATGTTAGAAAAAGAAAACTTGTCCTCAAGTATTCTATAGAACCTAAGAATCGTCAAAACGTGCTCAAGAGAAGAAGAAGTGAAGAAATTGGTGATCAAAAGAATCCACGGCTGACCGCAGATTCGACCGCAGACTCATGTTTCACACGTCTGGAAATTCTCTTACGGCTGACACCATGGTCGACCGTGCTTCGACCGTGCGTGGTCTGATTCTGTTTTAATTAAATAAAACCCTCATGTTTTATCTCATTCAAACTCACTTCAAAACACACACCTTCCACACGGCTGAGGAGATCAACCGCCCAAAGAAGAATACGCATTCCTTTAATCTCAATTCCTACTTTCGGTATGATTAATCCTTACTTTCCTAGCATTCAATTGTGTTTGTATGATGAATTAGGGTTATGAAGAAACCCTAACTAGAATAAATGAAAACTCAAATTGATGCAAACAATCAAAATTGTTCTTGAAGAACAACTTAGAAACGATTGTAGTAATGTCTATCTATGCATTAATGTGATGACCCAGAAAATTTCGACTTATTTAAACCAATTCTCTATACGATTTATTATTTTGACAATTTAAGCAAAGTCTGTTAGATTGAGTCTCAAAATTTTAGAACTGTTTCATATATTCAATTACCTTTGACTGCTCTCGATGATTCACGAACAATTATATGTATATGTATATATATATATATATATATATATATATATATATATATATATATATATATATATATATATTATAAGATGTACAAGTAAAATACTATTTGCTACAGTAAAAAATCATTTTGCTACAGTAAACACTATTTGTTACAGTAAAACACTATTTGCTACAGTAAAAATCATTTTGCTACCGTAAACACTATTTGTTTCAGAAAAACACTATTTGCTACAGTATATATTATGTCGACGAACTAGCAAACAAAAGGCCAGACTAGCCATGCGATCGCATAGCAGATACACTAAAAGCCCATGCGATCGCATGGGGACCAAAAATACTATTTGCTACAGTAAATATTATGTCGACGAACTAGCAAACAAGGCAGAAATGAGCTGTCCAGCCTAGCCATGCGATCGCATGGCAAAAGCACTGAAAACCCATGCGATCGCATGGGCTACAAGAAATGAAAAATTACTATAAATACGCCAGTTTGCTCGACGAATTAACACACAATCTCTCTGCTTCTTTCTCTTTATATTTATATTTATATAATAATTATAATTTTAAATTTAAGTTTAATAATAATAAGGTATATATGAGGGTGTTTTAATTCGGGTTTCAAACCGTTTTAAACTAAGGAAATATTGGGTATTATTCGGGGTATTGTTCTTGAATCCAAGGCCAACCATACAGTCGTCTACCATCATTATGTCTACGCAATTTTCCTACAATATTGAATCTCAATATTGAACCGTGAGTTTATAGTCTCCCTTTTTAAATACTTTAAATATTTTTGGGCTGAGAATACAGGCAATTTATTTTAAACGCAATGGACACAAGTACATACTAAATTCTACACTGAGTTAAACCGAATGTCCCTTAGCTTTGGTAACTAGTAGCTGCCAGTAATTGCATATGGATCCATAGGGCTTAATATCCCCGTCTGAGCTAGAGCGCTAGCCTTTTAACGGACGTATGTTATTTGAGTTTATGACACGTTGGTTTACGTGTATTAAAATGAATAGGGTAATTATCATTATAATATTAAGTTTAGTTACCAGGGTGCTCTGTTACGTAGAATCTATTAATAAACTTTTGATGAAATCTTGTGGTCTATCTTTATATACTTATGACTCGGGCAATTATAACTATAACTCACCAACATTCGTGTTGACCTTTTTAGCATGTTTTATTCTCAAGTTCTTAGACTGCTTCCGCTGTGATGTGCTTATTGCCTGCATGGAGTCTCTCATGCTTTGTATAAAGTTTATTCCATTCGAAATAAAACCGCGTTGTGTAATATATAATTTGACTGTGATGTCAATCTGTATGATAAAAACTTATGTATTTGGGGATTTGCTTATAATTAAGCACTCGCCCACATGTTTATAACTTTCTATGTTTAGAAAGTTACTTATTTTAATGAATGCAATATTTTATCAAAACGTATCATATAGAGGTCAAAACCACACTGTGGAATTAATGATTAACGTGCCAGGTCAATAGCGATTTTGACGGGTCGTTACAGTTGGTATCCGAGCTTGAAGTCATAGGGAACCAGAATTTACATTAGTGTGTTTAACTGGTAATTATTAGGATGCATTAGTGAGTCTGGACTATGACTATATTTGTTTTTATCAATTTTTTTTGCTTATCATTTTGTCAAAAACATTATATGTGATATATTTATATGTTAACGTAATTGTTGTTTCAATTATGTGATAGATGACTTCTTCTAATCCTATCATTTTGTACGACTCGGAATTGGACACTGAATCTATACTCTCCACAACTGAAAAGGGCGTTCGAATACCTATTAAAGAAGAAATTGTGGTAGCCGGGGAATCTCAACTCCCGATAAACCCAGAGGAGGTCCCAGCTCCACCCAACCCTGGTTTTCCGGACCCACAGTATTGTTTCAATGGTACCGTGATTCCTGGAATAAACGAGGGCCGTCCATTTCTAAACAAACATGGACACTGGGCCAGATACACTGCCGATGGGTGGGTTATGCCGATTACGCCTGACAGATATCGGCTCATGACCACCGGTCAAACATATTCTCCTACACATGACTCAGACAGTTCATTAGATGAGATCAGCGAGGAGGAGGAAGTAAAGGAGATTACTGAAAAAGAAGTTAACAAAGGAAAGGAACCTGTAGTCACCAACCCAGAATTGCCTAATCCAAAAATTAATAAAGCAATTATTGCTCCTAATATTGCTACCCCTAGTAACCCTTCTCTTACCAACTCTATTGTGGTAATAGGTACCTCAGAACCCCGACAAAAATATAAACCTACCGCTCAAATAAGCGATATTCCAGTACTTGATAACAAGAAGCCTCACCGCTTTTAAAAACCATTTTCGCTACGACATCACTTCATGTATTGTATAATAATAAGTAGTGTGCTTTACTTTATTCTACATATGTTTTATGTAAAATAAACTTATGTGAATAAGTGGTATTGTATCGTTGTACCATAATGCATTGAAGAATAAAGCGTGAAATGATAATGCATTAGCTTTTCATAATAGAATATTATTTGAACTATAGTAGTTAATTGTGGTACTAAGCTATTAAGTATGAACTTTAACGGGTAAGTAATACCCTGAAAATAATTATAAAATGCTAATAATAAGAAAAAGCTTTTATAATAATTGGTTTATATTATTAATATGCTACGATTAACTATTGACTACTCAATATACCTATAATATTCTATATGATTAATTTATCCCTGTTGTGTTTATTGAAGAAACATGTCCCAAATGTTGGATGCTGAGTTTGAGGAACTAGTCGAGAAACGTGTGAATGAAAGAATTGCTACAGCCGAGGCAGCAAAAGCAGCAACTGAAGGAGCAGCCGTGAACACAAACTCACAAAACGGATGCTCATACAAAACTTTTCAAGGATGCAAATCACAGACGTTTAGTGGAACCGAGGGACCAGTCGGTCTAACCCGATGGTTTGAAAAGATGGAGTCTGTTTTCAAAATCATTAATTGTGCGGATGGAGACAAGTCAAAGTATGCTTCGTGCACGTTGCAAGACGGTGCACTTACTTGGTGGAACAATTATGCTAAAGCAGAAGGAGTAGATACGGCATATGATATCTCTTGGGAAGAGCTGAAAAAGATGCTAATCGAGGAGTACTGTACTCGAAACGAGATCAGAAAAATGGAATATGAGTTACGTAATCTGACGGTTTTCGGTGCGAATCTCAAGAACTATGAAAAGCGTTTCATGGAACTAGCCTTGTTGTGTCCCGAATTAGTGCCAAGCGAGAAACGAAAGATAGAGATGTATATTGACGGTTTATCGATCAATATCAAAGAAAATGTTACATCGTTCAAACCGAATACGATGCAGGAAGCCTTGACTGTGACGACCCGGAGATTTCTGACCAAATTTAAACTTAATCTAAATATGATTTCGACACGATAAGCAAAGTCCGTAATGTTGAGTCTCAAAAATTTTGAACTATGTTCATGTACTCATTTACCTTTTGACTAATCTCGACGATTCACGAACAATTATGTGTAAATAATATGTATATATATATATATATATATATATATATATATATATATATATATATATATATATATATATATATATGAATTCTAACCATAAGTAATATTATATATGTTGGAAATTATAAATACTAAATATTAAATATAATGTTATTATATTATATATTCTATTTTTAGTAAATATGATATAATTAATAAATTGTATTATATTAAATTTAGTTATAAGTTTGAATAATATTATCATTATTTTTGTTATTAATATTGTCATCAATATTTTTATTATTAATATTATTATATAAAGTATAGGTATATATATAAAATTTGATAATTATTATATTATTAATATTAATATTATTATTATCATTAACAACATTAATATTATTACAACTAGTATTATTATTAGTATTATTAATTTATTATTATCATTTTTATAATCATTATTATTAATTAAACTTATTAAAATTATCAATATCATATTATTATTTATCAATTTTTTTTACAAGTCTCATTATCAATAATATTATTATTAATAATGTAATTAATAGTATCATTAAAAGTATTAATATATTGTTAATTATCAAAATATACGAATTAAATATATACATATATATTAATAGATATATAGAATCATAAAATATATATATATATATATATATATATATATATATATATATATATATATATATATATATATATAATTACATATACAGACATATGTATATAAATATACTATGATATATAAAAAAAATATAAAATAAATACGTATTTATTCATCCAAGTCAAATTCAGTTAAGCATACCTATCAAACTGTTTTCCAATTTGTTTTCTATCTGCAATAATGTATAAATCAAATCTAATTAGTTTCAAGAACAAACAAAATGTAGTACAAATTAAAAAAATCAATTTTATTATTTTTTTCTGTTCCTGATTGAACTCTGTCGACACCAATCCATTAAAATTCGATCACAACAGGCTGTTAAAGAGTTCATTCACTCTTCTATCATTAACTATCAACTATATCCTACCTTTATCTACTACAAAAATTGTCCAATTAAATTTAAGAACGATGAACCAGTCAATAATGTTCTTGTTTTATTTTATCAAAATCACGAATTTGAATCTTATTTCAAAATCCATTAATACAGTTCTATTAGGAATGATCCCTTTTAACTATCTGTAAGTTTTCGATTTCCAATTCTTTGTATAAATTTCTAATTTACGAGTCAAAGTTCATTATCCAAAAAGTCAAACTTCTGTTCTTCGTTGAAATTCAAACGTGTTTTGAGATTGTGAGTTAAATTGAGAACCCAGATAGGTTATAGGAGGGATTTAAAACATCTTTCATGTTATAGTCATAGTCTAAAACTTTATAGAATTTTTAATTTGAATTCGAGTTTGGGTCGTGTTCTTCAATATTTGATACAGTGTCTATTTAATTTGATTTTCTATTTTAAATTACTGTGATCAAGTAGTAATCATTCTTAAATATATTTTATATCCAAAAACACAAATATTGGAATCGTTGAACTAATGTTTGAGGTATCATCGAATTAATAAAAAAATTTATTTATTTATCTTTCTGATTTAATCAAATCTGTTAAATTAAAGTAAACGATTACCAGATGTTTGGTTATGTTTAAAAATCTTAAAAATGAATCAAGTAATTTGTTTGTAACTGGGATTGATCCCTGGATCGGTTTAATGGTGATGGGGAAGAAGAAATAGAAGGGAAGAAGAAAAACGGGTTAAAACATAAAACTATTGAGTTTAATCTAGAAAACAAGAGTGGTCGAGTGGTCTGACTGATGTTTGAGTAATCAAGAGGTCGCGGGTTCGAGTCCGGTTCCCGACAGTTTTTCTTTTTAAGGCTTCTTTTGAGGTAGTCACTTAATCATTATTATTATTATTTTTATCATTATTATTATTAATACTATTATTATTAATGTTGTTATTATTATTATTATTATTAATTAGTGTTGTTTTATGTTAAAGTTAATAAGATAACCAATATTATTATCATTTTTGTTATTAATAAGTAAAATTACTAAGTATTACAAGTATTATTATTATCATTATATTTATTATTATTATGATTATTATTATTATTATTGTTATTGTTATTGTTATTATTATGATTCTTATTATTAATGTTATTACTATGATTATAATTAATTATTGTTATTATCAAAATGATTATTATTGTACTAACATTGGAATATGATTATATGTATAAGTAATATTATCATTATTATTATTATTATTATTATTATTATTATTATTATTATCACTAAGTATTAACAATAAGTATTATTAGCATTATTAGCACTATCGTAATGAAATATATTATTATCATTAATATTAATATTTTTTATCATATTTATATTTATTAATACAAAATATTAGCATTAGGTATTATTAAGTCTGAAATTAGAATCAAAACTAATGTTTTCATTGTAAAAAAAAAATAATACAACTTTTATATTAGAATCATTAATATGATTCTTAAAATGTTTATTAAAACTATAATATAATTTTATTAATTTAAATTATTATCCTTATTAAATATTTTCATTTTTATTTACATTTTTATTATTAATATTACTATTATTACTAACATTATTATTAATATCCTTAATCTGGTATTATTATAATTATTAATTTTGCAAACGAAAGATAGTTATATAAAAAAATGTATTTAATACAAAACCTAACTATAATAATTTTGTTATTTATTTAAAATATATAAATTGACATATATAAGATATTAATACAAAAATTATATCACTAAAAATAATATATAAATTTGTTCGAATACGAATATGTGTATTGATAAATATACAAATGATATAGGTTCGTGAATCCGAGGCCAACCCTGCATTATTCAGTATCGTCATATGTATTTTTACTACAAAATACAGTATCGTGAGTTTTATTTGCTCCCTTTTTAAATGCTTTTGCAATATATATTTTTGGGACTGAGAATACATGCGCTGCTTTTATAAATGTTTTACGAAATAGACACAAGTGATCGAAACTACATTCGATGGTTAGATTATTAAATCGAATATGCCCCTTTTTAGCTTGGTAGCCTAAGAATTGGTGTTTATTATAATTGCCACCAATTGACGCGAATCCTAAAGATAGATCTATGGACCTCGACAAGTCCCATTCGGGTTACGAATGCTTTAGTACTTCGATTATCATGTCCGATGAGAGTCCCGGAATGATGGGGATATTCTATATGCATCCTGTTAGTTCGGTTATCAAGCGTTCACCATATGAATGAATTTTAATTCGCGAGTTACGCGTGACAATATATGAAATCTTGTGGTCTATTAAAATAATGGAAATGATTGTTATGATAAACTAATGAACTCACCAACCTTTTGGGCTACACTTGAAAGCATGTTTATTCTCAGGTATGAAAGAAATCTTCCGCTGTGCACTTGCTCATTTTAGAGATAATACTTGGAGTAATTCATGACATATTTCAAAAGACGTTGCATTCGAGTCGTTGAGTTCATCAAGATTATTATTAAGTCAATTATAGTTGAATATATTATGAAATGGTATGCATGCTGTCAACTTTCATTGTAATGAAAGTTTATCTTTTAAAAACGAATACAATGTTTGTAAAATGTACCATATAGAGGTCAAGTACCTCGCGATGTAACCAAGTGTAATGTATTCGTCCAGATGGATTAGGGCTGGTCTTTATAATGATAATGGCACACCAACTCATGGACAAGATCACAGAGAGTTCGATTAAGGCACCAATTACCGAAGTTAAGACAACTGAAGGAAAGAGGAAATGAGAAGACTATAAGGGTAATAGTACTCATCTGAAGAGGCGAGAAACTTTTAAAGGTAAACAATATGGGGGAAGTTCTAGTCCAAACTATAAGGGACCCCATCCGTTGTGCAAAAGATGTTACACACATCATGCAGGTTATTGCCAAGTGATCTGTGATAAGTGCAACAAGAAAGGTCATGTGGCGAAAGATTGTTATGCCACCGTTTCTGAAGTAAAGAAAAAACCGAACAATGTCAAGAAATATTTTGGATGCAGGAAGTCTGGACACTTTATAAATCAGTGCCCTGATAAGGAGAAGAACAAAGAACCCGCACGTGGGAGGGCATTTAACATTAATGTCAGCGAAGCACGTGAGGACCCTAATCTTGTTACGGGTACGTTTACCGTTAATAATCAACTAGCTTCTATTATGTTTGATACGGGTGTTGATAGAAGTTATATGTGTAAAGACTTTAGTTCTAAACTGAAATGTGCATCATTGCCTCTAGACGATAAATATACTATTAAATTAGCTAATGGTAAACTGATAAAAGCCGATAAAATTTGCCATGGTTGCGAAATAAATCTCGCTGGTGAAACCTTCAAAATCGATTTGATACCCATAGAATTAGGAAGTTTTGACGTAATTGTTGGCATGGACTGGATGTCCAAAACAAGAGCGGAAGTTGTTTGCGCTGAGAAAGCGATCCGCATCCCTCAAAAGGATGAAACGTCATTAATGGTTTATGGGGAGAAGAGCAACTTGAAGCTGAACCTTATCAGCTGTATGAAGGCGCATAAACTTATAAGAAAAGGTTGTTATGCTATTCTGGCACACGTGAAGAAGATCAACACCGAAGAAAGAAGCATTGATGACGTGCCGGTTGTAAGAGAATATCCCGAAGAATTTCCAGAAGAATTACCAGGGCTACCTCCACACAGATGTGTAGAATTCCAGATTGATCTCGTACCAGGAGTTGCACCTGCAGCTCGATCCCCATATAAACTTGCACCTTCAGAAATGCAAGAATTACAAAACCAGTTGCAAGAATTATCGGACCTTGATTTATTCATCCCAGTTTTTCACCTTGGGGTGCTCTTATTCTGTACGTCAAGAAGAAGGATGGATCTATGAGAATGTGCATAGATTACCGAGAATTAAACAAATTAACGATCAAGAATCGATACCCATTACCGAGGATTGATGATTTGTTTGATCAATTGCAAGGATCAAGTGTTTATTGTAAGATTGATCTACGCTCCGGATATAATCAGCTGAGAGTGAAGGAAGAAGATGTTCCTAAAACCGCGTTCAGAACCCGTTACGGTCACTATGAATTTTTAGTCATGCCTTTTAGAATGACTAATGCTGCAGCAGTATTCATGGATCTAATGAATCGCATCTGTGGACCGTATTTAGATAAATTTTTTATTGTTTTTATCGACGACATATTGATTTACTTGAAGAACAAAGAAGAACATGAGCAACACTTAAGACTGGTACTAGAGGTACTCAAGAAAGAAGAACTGTACGAAAAATTTTCGAAGTGTGATTTCTGGTTACAAGAAGTACAATTTTTGGGCCATATTGTTAGTAAACATGGAATTAAAGTTGACCCTGCCAAGATCGAAGCCATTAGTAAATGGGAAACACCGAAGACTCCAACACAAATTCGCTAATTCTTAGGTCTTGCTGGTTACTACCAAAGATTCATTCAAGATTTCTTTAAAATCTCCAAACCCTTAACTGCATTGACTCAAAAGGGAAAGAAGTATGATTGGTTCATGGAACAAGAATCCGCATTCCAGTTATTAAAAAAGAAGTTAACGTCTGCACCCATTTTGTCATTACCAGAAGGAAATGATGATTTCATGATCTATTGTGACGCTTCGCGCCAAAGTTTAGGATGTGTATTAATGCAACACACAAAAGTTATCGCATACGCCTCACGACAACTAAAAGTTCACGAAAGGAACTACATAACTCACGATTTGGAACTTGGAGCAGTAGTTTTTGCACTCAAAATATGGAGACACTATCTATATGGAACCAACCATGGAACAAGAATCCGCATTCCAGTTATTAAAAAAGAAGTTAACGTCTGCACCCATTTTTTCATTACCAGAAGGAAATGATGATTTCGTGATCTATTGTGACGCTTCGCGCCAAAGTTTAGGATGTGTATTAATGCAACACACAAAAGTTATCGCATACGCCTCACGACAACTAAAAGTTCACGAAAGGAACTACATAACTCACGATTTGGAACTTGGAGCAGTAGTTTTTGCACTCAAAATATGGAGACACTAAGAGACACAAAAGTGTACAGTGTACACCGACCATAAGAGTCTTCAGCATATTTTTGATCAAAAACAACTCAATATGAGGCAACGTCATTGGGTAGAGTTATTGAACGATTACGATTGTGAAATCCGTTACCACCCCAGAAAGGCTTATGTAGTAGCTGATGCCATAAGTCGGAAAGAGAGAGTAAAACCTCTTAGGGTCCGAGCTTTGAACATTACAATTCATACTAATCTCACAAAGCAAATTCAAGCAGCACAGTTAGAGGCTTTAAAAGCAGAAAACGAAAAAGGCGAAATTGTGACGACCCGAAAATTTCCGACCAAATTTAAACTTTATCTTTATATGATTACGACACGATAAGCAAAGTTTGTTAAGTTGAATCTCAAGAATTGTAAACTGTATTCATACATCTATTTAACCTCGACCAAATTCCAATGATTCACGAACCATTATATAAACGAATATGAAAATATATGTATATGTGTATATATTATAGCTTGAAAACATTAACAAAGTATTAGACGTATACTACTTTACATAAACGTTTTTGTTTCAAAATATATTCAAATAATTATCAATGGAATTAGAAGATAATATCAAATGATTGATTTATCAGATACATTGTATGATTACGAGTCTCTGTTGAGAGGTCCACTTTGAATTAGGAAACCATTTCTTTTTAATGATATTCGGAATAAATGGTAAAGTGATCTTCGAGTAAGGACAAAGTGGCAAGTAACAAGAGCTAGCCAGATTGGTAGAAATTCCTGTTAAATTACAATACATGCCCTACAATAATTACCCCGTGACTTTGATAAGATAAAACTAATTAACCTACATATTATGTATTGTGAAAGTGAAATTAGGGAATATAGGAAAATTAGAAAATAGATATTGACAAGTTAAATAAGATCGATATTTTACATTAAGATGATTCCTTACGTTTGATTTTCCTTTAGACTTAATCCTACGAGTCATGATTAAACTAGAAGTTAAAACCTTGAAACCTGATATGATTCATATATGATTTTACGTTCATAAACGAAAACGTCTTCTTGATATAATAGACTTTTTAAGAACATCTTATGACATAACAACTTCTACTATTATAACCTTTGTAATAAAATGATTTGGAATATAAAGTAATTGGAATATTAAAATGTCTTTGTAAACATTTTTATATAAATAAAGTATATCAATTTTGAACTTTAAAAATACAAATGTTACGAAATAATATTTCTTATTATTTAAATGATTTCAAGATATATAAATTTGGATATTATTAGTTTTGAAAAACTATATATTATATATTGTTCCAAATTTATATTTCGAAATGAAATTATAAATATATATAACTTAATCATAAAACGTCCTGATTTAAAATAATATATTTTGATAAACAACGAGTCACTGATTTATAGAAGCAAATGACCACAACGTTCAATTTTATAAGTTACATATTTTTAAAAGGTAATTTATTGATGAGTAAGTCAAATTATTAATAAGGGCACACGTCACGTAACGTAAAAGGCTAGTTTTCTAAACGTACGAAAGTGCGTTCGAAAAACCGAAAGTGCGTTCGAAAAACCGAAAGTGGTACATGAGTCGAGTGACAACGTACGAGTCATTTGAACAAAAATTACATTTTTACTACGCACGTAAATTTAATATAATATTTAATTAATTCTAAAGATTTAATATATTATATATTAATTAATATTATTTATGTTAACAAATGAGATCTTAAACGAAGTTGAGTGTCGGCAGGCTTTTTATTTAGTGCATATGGGTTGGTAACAAGACCTCATGCGATCGCATGAGGCCTCCCTCACTTTCTCATGCGATCGCATGAGAGAGTTAGGTGGGTAACATCTATTTAAGTTAAATGAAATTCGGGTTCTGGTAACTCATTTCATCACACACCTTCCCAGAAACATAAATATATATATATATATATATATATATATATATATATATATATATATATATATATATATATATATATATATATATATATATTATTAATATTATTATTATTATTATTAATATTAAGTTTATTAATATTAATCTTATTAGTATTAGTATTTTAAGTAGCATTATTATTAGTAATATACATAAAATATTATGACGAGGTCATGAACGAGTTATTTTAAAATGGCTTTTAAGAGCGGGATAGAGCTAAGGAAATTATGGGTTATAGCTATGGAGGTTATGGGTATGATTCGGGGGTATGCTCGTGAGATCAAATTATTGTTTATCATCTCCGTTGCGTCTACGTACCTTTCCTACAATATTGAATCTAAATATTGATACGTGAGTACTCATAATTTAATTTTTACATACTAATAGAGTATCCCTGACTAGTGCTCGAGTATATAGGATTATGCATGCTTGTACTTTTGATATTGCCATTAGATAGGTTATGTTAAATCCTGAATTAGTTACATATGTGGTTGAGATAAGGTATAAGATATGCATGTCGTTGGAAAGCTAGCGAAAAATTAAGAACTTTTCATTTAGATATCGAATGGTTCCGATGAACCGATTAGAAGTTATAGTCAATTGAATTTTTGTATTATTATTAAAAATGATTATTATTATCGTCGTTATTATCTTCGTTATAATCTAATTATTATTATTATTATTATTATTATTATTATTATTATTATTATTATTATTATTATTATTATTATTATTATTATTATTATTATTATCGTTATTAATAAAATGTATTATCATTAAAAATTATTATTTTATTATTATTACTATCGTTATTATCGTTAAGACTATAATTAGTATTATTATTTATCATTAAAATAGTTATTAGTATTATCATTAACATTATCATATTATTTATTATTAATAGTATTATTATAATAAAAAACTAATATTAGTAACACCTAATTATTATGATTACTATTATTATCATTAACATGAACGCGATATAAAAGACGATTAAAAGATATTAAATGAATCGATTAGGAAATAATGAGTATGGGTATCATGATGAAATTAAAATATTGTAAGATATTGATTTAGATAAAATTATCGTTCTTATTATTTTTATCATTACTATTATTATTAAAGTATCGTTAGTATTAAAACTATCATTTTAACAAAAATTATCATTTTAATAGAAATGTCATTGTTATCATAAAATATCATTATTATTAACATTTTAAATAGAATTATTATTTTAAAGTTAATATTAAAAAGTATCGTAAATATTAAAGTTATCATAATTAGAATTATCATTTTATCATAATATCATTTTTAGTAAAAATAATTATTGTTATTATTATTAGTAGAATAATAATAAATATTATTACAAAATAATACAACTTTTACTTACTATTATTATTATTGATATTATTTTATCAAATAAATATGTGATACAAAGATATTTTTCTACGTATAATATAATTATATTAATAATACCTATCATATTATTTTTATGATATTAAACGAACTTTATAAATTTTATTACTTAAGATATATAAAAGTATATTTTTATTGTAATTTTATTTATTAATAAATAAATTATATTTATTACTCTAATAAAATCTGTAAAAAATATTTAAAAATATAAAACGACTATATTTAAACTATATAATAATCATATATAAATTTTGGAAATTACTTTAAGTCAAATTGATTTTTGTTTACTTTTGCATATTAGTCTCAAGCATTAGGATTATGGTACACTATGACTTGACCTATATTGTTAGACAAATATTGATCATTATAAAAATATATATACTTAATATAGGTTCGTGAATTCGAGGCCAACCTTGCATTGTTCAATGTCGTCATATGTATTTTTATTACAAAATACATTATAGTGAGTTTCATTACTCCCTTTTTATATATATTTTTGGGACTGAGAATACATGCACTGTTTTATATCTATTTTACGAAATAGACACAAGTACTTAAAACTACATTCTATGGTTGGATTATTAAACCGAATATCGCCCCTTCAAGTCTGGTAACCTAAGAATTAGGGAAATGGCCCCTAATTGACGCGAATCCTAAAGGTAGATCTATCGGACCCAACGAGCCCCATCCAGGGTATGGATGCTTTAGTACTTCGAGGTATTATTTAGTATATTAGATGCGCGCTATATACTGGGGGATATTCTATATGCATCTTGTTAAGGTCGGTTACCAGGTGTTCAATCCATATTAATGATTTTTATCTCTATGCAGTTTGCGAAATGCCTGATACGAGATTATGTTTATGAAAGATGGAAATTTAAATCTTGTGGTCTATTAAAAATATGAAATTGACGGATTATGATAAACTAATGAACTCACCAACCTTTTGGTTGACAATTGAAAGCATGTTTATTCTCAGATTTGAAAGAAATCTTCCGCTGTGCATTTGCTCCTTTAGAGATATTACTTGGAGTCAATCATGACATATTTCAAAAGACGTTGCATTCGAGTCGTTGATGTCAACAAGATTACTATTAAGTCATTTATAGTTTGGACATATTATGAAAGGGTATGCATGCCTGTCAACTTTTGATGTAATGAAAGTTTGTCTTTTAAAACGAATGCAATGTTTGTAAAATGTATCATATAGAGGTCAAATACCTCGCAATGTAATCATATGTTATTGTATTCGTCCTTATGGATTGGGACGGGTCGTCTCAGAAATGAGCAAATGGTTAGAAAAACAGCTTGAAGTAAAAGCCGATGGAACCCTGTATTTTGCTGACAGGATATGGGTACCAAGACATGGTAACCTAAGGCAACTAGTACTGGATGAAGCACACAAAACGAGGTACTCAATTCACCTAGGGAACGGAAAAATGTACCACGATCTCAAGAAGTTCTATTGGTGGCCTAATATGAAGACAGAAATTGCTACTTATGTAAGCAAATGTTTAACATGTGCGAAGGTCAAAGCTGAGCATCAAAAGCCGTCAGGGTTACTGCAACAACTGGAAACTCCTCAATGGAAATTGGAAAGAATAACCATGGATTTCATTACGAAACTTCCAAGGACTGCAAGTAGTCACGATACTATTTGGATGATAGTTGATCGCCTCACTAAATCAGCTCACTTTTTACCAATAAAGGAGACATACAGTATGGAGAAATGAGCACTCCTATATTTGAAGGAAGTAGTTTCCAGGCATGGTGTACCTATCTCCATCATATCTGATCACGAAACCCGATTTATATCACATTTTTGGCAGTTGATGCGTTGAAATAGTACCTTTATTTATGAACGGATTTGAGTTGTTTTGTTACACGAATTGTTTTATTGTTTATATGGTGTTTTAACGATTTTAGGTTGGTTTCAAACATATATAGGCAACTGGTCCTATCCGTGTAGTTTAGTTTGTTGGTAAATTCGGTTCGTTCCACAGGGAGACAGTGTTCAATGGTTTTTAATAGTCTTTGAAGTTAAACTTATTTTAAGGGGGTTTTGGATTAAGAATTGATAATACTACATAATAATAAAATATAACTTAATCCTAATTTAATTTAACTACTTATTAATTTATACGAATACATTATTTATAATTATTAACTTAAAAGTGAATTAATTGAAGTTATTCTAATAAGTTTATTACTAAATGATAGTTAATAGAATAATAACTTTTAATAAAACTAATTGATTAGAATTTTGTTTTGAGCAATTATATTATAAATTTATTTGAATTGACTAATAACATGTTTTAACTAAATTAATATAATTTAATAGGAATTATAATAATTAACTAAGTATAAACTAATTACTAACTATAAATTATAATAATTAATACTAATTAGTAAGATTAAAAAATGTATAAAAGAAAATTATAATAATTAATACTAATTATAAATTAAAAACTTAAATATAATAATAAAATATTTAAAACCCTAAATTTTAACCTAATTCGCTACAGTATTCGTATTTATACTTACGCGTTTCGCGTAGTATTATACGCGTTCTGCGTATGATTTAAAATATACGCGTATCGTGTAGAGTTGTACGCGATCCGCGTATGATTTGATCGATGTGACAAAACAATGATGTTTAAGCTGAATTAAAATGTTGTGTAAATTGCTGAATAATTATACGTAAATAAAAATAATAATAATTAGCAATATATAAATAGGAAGTATTTACTTAAATGTGTCACCTCTAGATCCATGGATTGTTTTAAGTTTAAGCTCGTATTAAAATGTTTAGTATAAAACTTATATTTTCCTTTCGAAAAAATAATAAGTTTCGACTACCTAAATTAAATCTAATTTTCATTGGATTATATTTAGATAGTTACTAATCCTTAAGTATTTAAATTGAGACCCAACCCAGTTTTGACCTTCGCCAAAACTCAAATCATAACGGTTTCCCTTTTTACAATTTCATTATTATATGACTCGTGATATTACCCAAACCACCAAACCTTACTTTTAATTTAGTGTTAGTAAATTAGTCATAAGTTCGTCTAGATCACTTTTAATGTTGAAGCTTAATTTATATAAATAAAAATAACTTTCGTTATTTTAATCTTACAAATTAAGTGACAGGGGTTAAATATCCAAATACATAATAATGGTTCTTTTAATTAGGCTCAATGTTAAAAATACTAAAGTTACATTTTAATTTTTACAAGTGATAACAATCCATTTCACTAGGGGTTCTACATCTAAGCAAACACTAGGGAGATTAGCTACTCATTATACTAAGATAAATATGAAAATATAAATATACAAACATAATAATAACGATAAAAATTTATAACGATAATTTTAATAGAATATACTTACGAAAATCTTCACTCTCATTTACTTTAAACGGTAGAAAATTACAATAATAATACCCCTTTAGCGCGTACAATAATACCCTTAATCGCGAACAATACACCCTTGAAATAAAAACTATCCTAAATATTGAATTTTGAAACTGAAAATAAAATACAGTAACTGAAAATAATTGTGATATTGTATATGGATTTTTTTTCTTTGAACTGTGTACTACTCCTCTCTCACACTATCTGCCTGTATACTAACTCCTCTCTGTATCTCTTTTCACTGTATTAGTACTCCATATTATAAGAGTTTTAGATTCAAGTAGTAGGTGAAATGAGTGTTAATTGGCTTTCTTGCTGTACCACTGAAAAAGAAGGTATATTAAAACACAAAAGCAGCCGTCCCATTTGTATTTGAATCTGGATCTGGACAGGATATTACGCGTTTCGCGTAGATGCCCACACGATATGCGTACGGCTTAAATACTACGCGTTTCGTGTAAGTGTAACCGACAGTTTTCTAATTTTTATTTTATGTTTTGCTCTCTGTTGATCCCGTGCTTACGTATATCGACTTGGAACTTTTTATTTGAACTCTTCTCTTCGATCATCTTGAACTTGCATTCGGGTAAACATTATCTTGATACATATTTGGTTTGAATCCGTCGTTTTATCGTTGTTTTATCAAACTTCAAGATCGTGTTTACTTTCGTCGTTTTTCTCGTGAATTATACATTTGAATGTCTTCGTTTCGGTAAAAGCTGATGAAATATAAATGATATTGCGTCGGAATATATGTATGTTTAAAGCAATATCAAAGTACCCCACACTTGAACGTTGCTTGTCCTCAAGCAATTACATCTTCTAAACAGAATCGAAACATTACATATTTTTCCATATCGAACATTAAATCACATAACACACACTACACGAAATGAAACGCACGCTATATAGAATAAGTTGGAAACACTACACAATTTTTATTGGATCACACGCACACCACACGAAATGAAATTCTGACAATAGAAACAAAGTAGAAATCTCGTGATTAAGGTTTTAAAAATTTGGATCCTTAGGGAAAATCGGACCTTGTGAAAACGTTTTATGATTTTATAAAATGGCATGCTAGTTTTTACACTAGACACGTTTTCCGGTTTTAACCTCAAATTTCGATCGAGGGTAACTGAAAACCATAGTCTCAGTCGGCGATTAGCAAGCTATCCGCCCCCATAATTGAAGTATCATGGAACTTGAAACCGAATGTCCTAAAAATGGTTTTACACAATATAATTCATAAAATAGCATAAGTTTTAGAGTAAAATTATATCGTGTCCAAATATCATCGGTGAACCATGAGTTTCCACACCTCAATTTGTTATGGCATATGTATGTTGACCGCGGTAAAACATAGATGCGGTTGATCTTTACGGAGATCATCCATCTGGGGATTAGATTCATTAGTCTTAAAAGCTAATTTGTAATGTGCCCCCCTATTGTACGAGACAGATCCATCTCATGGTTAGGATAAGTCTGACCACCAAAAACCCTGTTTGATGCTGAGGTGAGGTGGATTTCCAGCCGATGATAGAGATAATTATTCAAGATTTTTCGTCAACCTACAGCTGTTCTGGACTACATCTTCTAACATAAGTTAGCAAGTGTGTAATTTTGGAAGACTTTACTTCCTTAATGAGATATTCAGGTTTGTACATTCTAAAGCGATGATATCTGCAATACTTCTTAGAAACATGTGATAAATAGTTCTAAACATATGGGGTTTATAAATTCTGTTATACTTGGTTTTCTTTTATATATTTCAATCAAATAAACTTATATATTTTTAATGTATGGAGACAATAATTTCGGTTTTTTTGACACCTAATCTTTAATTGCTCGTTATTACCTTAAAAATTGATTAGTTATATTTGTTTAAAAATTGTAAAAATTTTCATAAAAACCACTAAATTATAAGTTCTTGAGAATTTATATACTCCCACCCCACACTTAAGATTATGTAATGCCCTCATTACATAAAATTAGATTAAATGTATAAATTTGAGAGGACAAAAAAAATGTAAAGTGTTTAGAACTTCCTTTGTTAAGCAATTGGAGATTGTAAAATGCTTAATGTATGAACATATCCAATCCTTTTTATCACAATAATTCTTTCGTGTTTCGCTATGTCGAATCTTATCATCGTAAGTACCTGTCAACAAATATGTCAAACACAAACGAGATGGGGTTGTACTTTAGTAGTACAAAAATTTTACCCCACACTAAAAGTTTTTGTAGAAATAAAATAAATAAAGGTAAAAGTAAATTAACACACCATAAAAAAATTATTTTATACAAACAATTACAAAATAAATAGTTCTAAAACTAAAAAGAAAAACTAGAAAAATGACCACGCAGGGCCTCCCTGATCTTCTTGTTCTCGCTCCTGTTGCTGCCGTTGTTCATTTAGGCGTTGTTCCTCTTAAAAATGCCTATAAGCTTCCTGACTTGCGGCTAGGGCAGCGTTGGGGTCATAGGGTGGAGGTAGAGGGTCACCGTGTGCTTGTCATTGGGGGTATGATGGAAAAGTTGAGGGTGCGTATTGTTGTGGGTTAGCTGCGTATAAATATGCTTGATGATGCGCCCACTCTAAGTGTGCTCCCTGGCCCCTCTGATCGTATCGGATGTTTTCTAACATATTATCCTGAGCCAGTTGGGTATGCCTAATTTCCCCTATTTGCCTAGACAAACTAGTGTATTGTTCTTCTGATCTCCGTCCCCAATTATCATACGAGTTCCTTAAATCTAAACTCAATGAATTAAATGAATTTTGTAGCATATCGAAATCAGAAATACCTGCATTAGACGAACTAGCCTGATCTGGCTGTCTTCGTCTCCTCCTAGTTTCCCTAGCGGGTTCCTAATCCTCCTCCATAGGAGCGTGAGCGACAACTTCTTGTCGTCTTAAACTAATTACCCCACCCCTCACTTGTATAGCCTTAGCCGTCCTATACACATCCAATCCTAAAGTTTTAATAGCTTGATCTACCTGTTGGATTGGAGGTTCTGATTCACTCGGGTCGAGTCCGAACCAGTTTCCTAGGAACGTTATGTAGTAACCCCCCGACATGTCACTTTTTCCTCTAGCCCCTTTACCAACATGGGCCAAAAACTAAGCAACTCCATAGGGTATACTAATAAATGTATCCCTATCTCTGATCGCATCTAAGTACCAAAGGTTGATATAATTAATTTTATCTGTATTAGTGAATGACCTTTGGTTTACTGTGTTCGCTATAAACTTATGAATTATTCTAAAGCGAACATCAGTGATCTTTAGGTATGATTCTTGGCCTGGCTCATATGTATTTCTATTAGTAAAAAATTGCCAGACTGTCGAAGAATCATAATTTCCTGTATATCTAGCTCCTGTAAAAATATACTCCCTAAAACCTGGAGTCAACATCTTCTCAACGGTGTAAATCCCTAATGTGTCAGCCACGTTACTTAGGGACATACTTCTATCTACCCCACCCAGTCGAAATTGTAGAAAATTAAGGTCATTGATAGTTTCTGGGTGTAAACTCATTCTAACGGTAGAATAGAACTCTAAACACCATTCTCTATATACATGGTTATCTAAACTAAACAATCTCTCAAAATCATTAATAACCAAAGTCATTCCAAATTTGTTTGTAAAACTTTGGTTTAAAATTCCCCTTATTTGCTCATCTAAGTTGACTGGGGGTCCAAAAGGAGCCCAGTCCACAACGTATACTGGAAAGATGTTTCTTGACCAGAGAAAGTAAGTCCTTAACCTTTTGTAATCGGTTAGGTACATCATCAGAAAATCTCAGGTTTGGGTGTAGATTCTGAAGTTGTTGTTCCATTTCCGGTGTTACTTGTTCTTCCCCTTGCTGTTGGTTAACAGCTCTCATTCTAAAGAATCCCTGCATAACATTTTAAAACAAAAGAATTGTCCCGATTGAGTATGTTAATGTTAGAAAAGAATTCATCCTTGACATACAAGCTTATTTCAACACCACAGGAATCAATAGTTCAACAACAGTTTACTCCTAAAAATTAAAACAAACAACAATAAAACAAAAATTCACAATCATAAATCAAGTTTAAAAAAAAAAAAAAAAAAACTAAGTTTAATTTACAAGTAGAAACACGCAATGAGCTAAGCATATATAATCCAATTCAATCATATTGCGTATATTCCAACTCCTAATCATCGTTACAATACATACTTGATTCATGACAATTACAAAAAGATATCAAATTTAGACGAAAATTCAAATCACAAAATCAAAAAATCAAACTTATATTCAAAGCTTCTACTACTATAAAAACCTCTAAAAACATCTAAAAAGACCCAAAATAACACAATTCAATAGCAATTCTTCAATTTCCCCAATTTACTTAAACCCTAACTTTTCAATAATCAATTAAACATCAAATTGTTATGCTAATCGGGTTTAACATCATACTAACAACATAGATATAGCATTAATCAAGCAAAATTCAACAATATCATGTATTAATTCGGATTAAAGCCATAAAAATAATAAATGAAAAAGTTGAAAAACAAGTGGTAAAAACGGGTTTAGGACCCTTACCAATCTCGGCATGTTGAAAGGTAGATGAATTGGAAGAGATTGATAGTGTTAATGTAGTGTTTGGGTGTGATTTTTGGGGTTTTTGTGTTTCTTCTTCGTCCACGGAGAAAAAAAAAATAAGGGAGTGTGAAGAACAAGCTGCTGCTCGATCTGATATCTGGACTGATTTTAAACTCTACGCATTTCGCGTAGTACTACGCATTTCGCGCATATTTTATTTTTACGCGTTTCGTGTGGATATCCCCAAGATCCGCGTAAGTATTCGGCTCTTTTTTTTCAACTTTATAATTAGTCAAACTTATAAAATTTCTTTTTATAAATTTATATTTGTTGCTACGGAAATTTCGGTTGTTATACCTAGTCTTTATCCGTTTATAAATTTTAAAAATTAATTTATAAAATTTAATAATTTAAAAGTTAAAGTTTTTTAATATTTTTCGAAACAACTTGAAAATAAAACACTCTATTTTTTTTTCTTTTTAAATTTTATAAAAGAAAATTAATATTTAGAATTAAAAACAAGTACATGAAAAATAAAAATTAAATGAATTTAAAATACACTCTATATTTTTTTTATATATATACTTTTAAACCAACTAATTTTCAAACTTAAAACTTTGTTTCCTATCAACTAGGTAGAGACAATCTCGGTTGTTACACCTATCATTACCCACGACAAAAGTTTACAAGTTATATATCTTTACGGTTATTGATAAAAAGTATATTTTTAGTAGTTTTAATTTTTCTTTTGTTTTTGGTGGTTTACTATTTAAAAGATATATTATGAATCCAACAATAAATTTCGTGCAATTTGAAGAACGACAATTCAGTTATTACACTTAGCACTATCGTTTTCAATGAAAACAGGTTAAACTCAAGGTTTATCAATTTTAAATGGTAGACCCTTTTTAATAAAAACACAACAAACAATTACAAACTAAAACACACCAAAACATAAACACAAAAAAAATTCAAAAACACAAAAATGCACAAAAACAAAAATGCACAAACACACAATTGGCGAGAAAAAGGATTAAATTGTGAAACCGCGTTGACTCGCATCATTTCGCCCCCCATGGCTTCGTAGGCATAACCTCGTTGGTTTAAGAGGTTTTCCTTTGAACATTTAAAAGGCCCTTCTCGGCATAAGGTTACGTACTCGAAATTAGAGTCCGTCTGGTTCCTTGGGCACTTTCCGTAATGAGCTGGTTTTCCACATTTTACACACTTGCCCAAATGACGCGCTCGACGTTTCTTAGCTGATCTTGATTTTCCTTTGGCATAATTTTTCTCGTTAAGTTCTTGCCTTATTTCTTTACTCGCCTGATCGCATCTTCTTTTTATATCTAAAACTACATCTCTCGGTAAAATTTTATCGCATATCAAAAAAAAGTGGTTGTAGACATATTGGTTGCGCATCTTGAAAATAAACAATAAATAAAAACGAAAAGAAGAAAATAAAAATAGAAAGGTAGAATGGAGGGAGAAGACTAGTTCTTTAGTGTCTGCTAGGGAAAGACCGAACAAACCCCACTCTTAAAAATGAAAATAAAGTTCGAGAATGGAGTTGAAAACCTTAAAGTTACCCTGAATTTACTTATCCTTAGGGTAGAATATGATCTCGTCTCTTTCTGTAGTATTGATTCCTTCAAAGTATAATTTAAGTCGATGACCGTTCACTTTGAAAGTTTCACCGTCTTTGCTATATAATTCTGCATATCCAGATGGAAAAACTTGTTTTATTATATATGGCCCAGTCCATCGGGATCTAAGTTTCTAAGGTGAAAACTTAAAACATGATTGGAATACTAATACTTTATCCCCTTGTTCAAATTCTTTCTTTTCTTTTAACCGTGCATCGTGCCATCTTTTAGTTTTCTCCTTGTATGTTTTAGAGTTTTCATATGCTTGTAGTCTTAATTCATCTAATTCATTTAGTTGTAAGAATCGGTTTTCTCCGGCTTTCACAAGGTCGGTATTACATTCTCTCAGAGCCCAATATGCCTTGTGTTCAACTTCGACGGGTAGATGACATGCCTTACCGTAAATCAATCGGAAAGGTGTAGTACCGATGGGCATTTTAAATGCAGTTCTAAATGCCCAAATTGCATCATCTAGTTTTCGATGCCAGATTTTTGGATTATTTTTAACCGTTCTTTCTAAAATTCGTTTAGGACCTCTGTTTGTGTTTTCAACTTGACCACTCATTTGAGGGTGGTAAGAAGTTAAAAAACGATGATTAACTCCGTACCTTTTAAGCACTTTCTCGAGTAGTTGATTTGTAAAATGAGTTCCACGATCACTGATTAATGCTTTTGGAATCCCAAAACGCGAGAAAAGATTTTTAAGAAAACTGACAACAACTCGAGCATCGTTAGTGGGTAAGGCTTTTGCTTTAGCCCATTTAGAAACGTAATCGACTGCCACGAGAATGTATTTGCATTTGTTAGAAGCGGGGAATGGACCCATGAAGTCAATACCCCAAATGTCGAATACTTCGCATACTAGGATGCTTTGTTGTGGCATTTCGTCTCTCTTGGAGATATTTCAAGATCTTTGACAAGCATCACAAGTTTTTATCATATTATATGCATCTTTGAAAATTGTAGGCCAGTAAAAACCTGAGTCAAAAACTTTTTTGGCTGTATAGCTTGGTCCGAAATGTCCACCAGCCGGTCCTTCATGACAGTGCTCTAGAATTTGTTGCGCTTCTTTATCGTATACACATCGACGAATAACTTGGTCAGCCCCTATACGAAAGAGGTTAGGGCTTTCCCAAAAGTAAAACTTCAGATCAGCAAAGAATTTCTTCTTTTGCTGATAAGTTTGATTTTAACAAGAATTCCTGCGGCTAGATAATTAGCATAGCCCGCAAACCATGGAATTTCTTCTTCTATTTCAATTCTTATAAGGAACTCGTCTGGAAAAGTATCATGAATAACAGATTCGTTGAGTGTTTCTAAGTTAGGATTTTCAAGACGGGATAAGTGATCCGCAGCGAGATTTTCAGCACCTTTTTTATCCTTAATTTCAATGTCGAATTCTTGTAGGAGTAGAATCCAACGAATTAGTCTAGGTTTAGCATCTTGCTTTTTGAATAAGTACTTTAGGGCTGAATGATCGGTATAAACAATTGTTTTAGATAACACTAAGTAAGATCTAAACTTATCGAAAGAAAAAACTACTGCAAGGAGCTCCTTCTCAGTAGTCGTGTAATTCAACTGAGCTCCTGTAAGTGTTTTACTTGCGTAGTAGATTGGTTGAAATTTGTTATCTTGACGTTGACCTAAAACAGCTCCCATCGCGAAATCACTAGCATCACACATTAGCTCGAAAGGTCTGGACCAGTCGGGTGATACCATAATGGGCGCATTTATAAGTTTATCTTTTAGAATTGAGAAAGCTTGTAAGCATTCATCATTGAAGTCGAATGTACTGTCTTTCTCGAGAAGTTTAGTCATGGGTCTAGCGATTTTGGAAAAATCCTTTATGAATCATCGATAGAATCCCGTATGACCTAAGAAACTTCGAATTCCTTTAACGTTAGTTGGAGGAGGAAGCTTTGATATTACATCGATCTTAGCTTTGTCTACTTCCATTCCATCTCGAGAAATCTTGTGTCCTAAAACAATGCCTCCCTTCACCATGAAGTGGCATTTTTCCCAATTTAAAACAAGATTTGATTCCTCACAATGAATTAACATTCGCTCGAGGGTGGAAAGGCATGAATCAAAGGAGTCTCTAAAAACAGAGAAATCATCCATAAAGACTTCCATACTTCCTTCTATCATGTCATGAAATATTGCTATCATACACCTTTGAAAGGTGCCTGGCGCGTTGCATAATCCGAACGGCATTCGTCGATATGCGAATGTACCAAATGGACAAGTAAATGTTGTCTTGTCTTGGTCTTTTGGATCAATGGTAATTTGAAAATAATCGGAGAATCCATCAAGGAAACAATAGTATTCTTTTCCCGCTAAACGTTCTAGCATTTGGTCAATATAAGGAAGTGGGAAATGATCTTTCCTTGTGGCGTTGTTTAAACGATGGTAGTCTATACAGACTCTCTAGCCGGTGACTGTTCTTGTAGTAACAGGTTCATTATCATCATTAAGAACGACAGTTGTACCTCCTTTCTTGGGTACTACATGTACAGGACTAACCCATGGGCTATCGGATATAGGGTATATTAACCCGGCATCAAGTAACTTGATAACCTCCTTCTTGACAACTTCTTTCATGTTAGGGTTTAACCTTCGTTGTCTTTGTACCACGGATTTAAAATCTTCTTCCATTAGAATCTTATGAGTACAATAAGCTGGATTAATCCCTAGAATATCGGTTGTTTTCCCAGCAATTTCTTTCTTATGAGTTTTTAGAACGGACATTAACCTACTCTTTTCGTCATTGGAAAGTTTTGATGAAATTATAACAGGTAATTGTGATGTACCTTGGAGAAAAGCATACTCTAAATGTTCTAGGAGTTCTTTAAGCTCCAAGGTTGGTGGTTCTTCCAAGGAAAATTTTATTCGGAACCTGTTACCATCGGTAATATCTTTAAAGGGTTCATCTTCCTTGGGAATTTCTTCCTCACAACAATCTTCATCGATTACTACTTTCAATAATTCGTCAAGTTTGAGTTCTACATCGAATTCATCACCTTCACTCATTGAGGTGAAGTTCGAGGTGTCGACATTTAGTAATTCTTGTAATTCTTTTTTGACACAACAATCAACAATATCTACCTTATAACATTCGTCATCGGAAGAGATAGGTTGTTTCATAGCTTTATCTATGTTTAGGGTAACTCTATCTTCCCCTACACCTAGACTAAGCTTTTTGTCTTTAACACGCACAATTGCGTCAGCGGTATTTAAAAATGGTCGCCCTAGAATTAGGGGAACCTTGCTATCTTCTTCCATTTCGAGGACAACGAAGTCGGCAGGAAAGATTAAATGATTGACTTTAACTGGTAGGTTTTCGACAATACCAATAGGATAGTTAAAAGTTCTATATGCTAGGCGTATACACATCCTAGTTGGTTTTAGATCACCTAGGTTTAGTTTTAAGTATAAGGAGTGTGGCATAAGATTGATACTTGCGCCTAAGTCAGCTAATGCATCGTACATTACTGAATCTCCCATCAGACACGGAATAATGAAACTACTAGGATCTCCAAGTTTCGGTGGCATATTTGGCTTTTGCAAAATCGCTGAGCATTCCTCATTGAGGAATGTGGTTGAAACTTCTTCATATTTACCTTTATCGGCTATGAGATCCTTAATAAACCTTCCATAATTTGGCATACCCCTAAGAACTTCCGCGAGTGGCATGTTAATGCTAATTTGCTTGATCATATCTGCAAATTTTTGATATTGGCTCGCGAGCTTGTCTTTCTTTAATGCTTTCGGATATGGAATAGGTGCTTTGTGCACCTTCAATGGTGGTTCTTCACTTTTCTTTGATATGATCTCAGGTGGATCATCTTTTTCTTGTTCTTTCTCAACATGCTCATCTATATCAACAGGTTCTTGTAAAATAGGAGAAGATAAAGGTACTTCTAAGGTCTTACTAGTTTCTGGGTTAACAGTTAAACCACTTCTAGTAGTTATAGCATTTACATGCTCATTCTTTGTTTGATTGTTGTTGGGATTCACTTGAGTATTTGAGGGGAGAGCGCCTGGTGGCCTCTCTGATAGTAACTGTGAGATCCTTCTAAGTTGATTCCGAATTTGTTTGAAGGTATTTCGTATGCCCGAGGGACATATTAAATTAATGTTGCTAATGTGCTTTGATCCAAGTCGGGTCATACCCAATAACAAGCTTACCAACACTTTATATGTATTTAATCTTAACGACTGGATCGTTAAATAAATACGCGACACTTGAACTTTAGAAAATCGGTTTTCTGAAATGTTATTACTTGAAATAAATTATTTGGATAATTTGTATTTAATTATTTATAGGTTTAAATAATTATGTTGTGTTATATTTTATAAAATGGTTTATAAAATTATTGCAAGAGGAATTACATGTTTATTTTATACAAGGTTTATAAAATCATTTACAAGTTTTATAAAATTTATATCTTGTATAAAATAATGGATGAATATGGGCAGATTTTGGAGACCCAAGAAGTCATCCCATGCTTATTCCCTTTTGGCATTTTTGAGGTATTAACTCCTAGGTACATGCTTAATAAGTTTACCAAGGCCTTGACTCAAAAAGCACATGCAATACACATCAAACCACAAGTAAAAACTGCACAAAAACTGCTCCTGCTGCTGTCTCCAAGCCGTGGGCTGTTGGGAGCTCAAAAGGGGTTCTAAGTTTACTAATACAAGCTTACATCAAGTGTAAAACAAATCCTAACTAAAGGCAAAAGTGTTGGGATCATTGCTTGTGGGTATAAGTCACTTGAGGCTTCAAGTTAGAAGCTAATTAGTCATCAATTCCATTAAACATTCTGCTCAAATCAACCTTGCTGCTGATCGGGTTTTGGAAGCCAAGCAAGTGAGGTTTCAAGTTAGGTTTCAAGGTGTACAAGGTTTATAACAAGGCAAGGGTGTTTTGGTGCTTTGCTTCTTCATTTCCTTCATCATTATTCAAGCATTTTGCAGCCCTTAAACTTGTTTAAGGAGGTATAAACATCCTTACTTTCTACTTAGTTCGTAAGCATATTATTTCACAACTTGATCCATGGGGTTTAACTTTAAAATGGTTTAAAGATATACAAGTTCTAAAATGTAACTAACATGCTTCCGCTTTGATAAAATTCTTAAAAGGTTTTAAGTATTATCAAACTTGTTAAATCCCAACAATGGTATCTAAAGCCGAAGTTGTTGAAATATGCTTCGAATTGTTGTTTAAAACCCACTACATTTGCAATCTACTAACATGCATGAATGTAGATTGCAAAAACAAATGGGTTTGGGTGGGTTTGTAAGCTTGGCCGAATTTGAAAGAGGTTCCAAGAGGGTTTGGAACTTGCATTTTGGTCAATTTTGGTTGCATGTTAAAGTTCACAATCCTAGCCTTGACCTTGTGTTGATTGCATGTTATATTTGGTTGATTTGTTATATTCATTTGGTATGTAATATTATTCATTCAATTGGAATGTAATAATTATTATTTTGGCTATGTAATTTGTTTTACATTTGGTATGTAAAATAGAATAGGTTGTATTTCATTTTCTAGATAAAAATGTATTAGGATACATATTTTGTAAAAATGAAGAACAAGATCATGAAGACTTCAAGAACACAAGGAGCATATGGATGCAAGGTTAAGTGGGAGATTGTAATCTCCTACTTTGTATGATTAACCCTTACCCGGTGACATTTGTTTTCGGCTAAACAAATGTCCACCAAAATGGCTAGATTGTGAACATACTTATTTTGCATGTGTGGTTGTTTGTATGATTATTGTTTTGTATGTTTGGTTGATACAATTAATCACAAGATAACAACTAACAAAACGACATTTTAATTGGTTAATTTAGACGTGCTAAGTACATGCAAAACGGCAATTTAAATGGTTAAATTTAAAAGGCAACCGAGAACCTTAATAAATGGTTATTAAGAACATGATAAGGATCATACATATAAAATGGTTTATATCAAGTAATTGGCTTAATTACAAAACATGAAAATGGATTTTCAAATAAACCATACACTAAATGCATGTTGGTGTATGGTGCAAAAGTTTTCCTAAACTAGAAATAACGAAAACTCAAGATCCCTTTACAAACAAGCTTAACAAGTTTAATGCCATCCTTTTGTGAAAACACTTAGACATATTAAGAAACTCTTGACGGGATAAAGGTCACCTAACCGTCATGAGCGGACTAATATCAATAAGGTAAATTTCGCACACTTGTGGGATAAAGGTCACCTAACCACTTGTATGTTGAATTTACATGTTTACACAAGTGGGACGACTTGATTTGGGAATCATGAACTTAGGGTCACCGAAGCATGAGGAACAAATAGGCGTTGATGGGATAAATATGCCATGCAAAAGGATTGCATGATCCCATAACTTAGAAGTTGCAAAAGGATTGCAATTGTCATATAATGACTACCTAGCTAAATCAAATAACGGGATAAAGGTCACCTAACCGAAATTTGATTTACCGTTGGATTCTAATATTTAATAAGTCAATTAATATTTTAAAAGGGTATTGAATGTTACATTAAAATCGATACTTAAACGAACTTTGTTAATTTTGTAGATGGCCGCCAATAACAACAACAACATTCCAAACGCACCACTTAACCTGAACCACCTATCTTTAAGGTCTCTCTTAGAGAAAGACAAACTCAACCATACAAACTTTATGGATTGGTTCCGCAATCTTCGGATTGTCCTCAAACAAGAGGATAAAATGTATGTGCTTGAGGACCCCATTCCCGATCAACCGGATGAGAATGATGTGGAGGCAATGGCCTCTTACGATAAGTATTGCCACGACTCCCTTCAAGTCTCATGCTTAATGCTTGGGACTATGATACCCGAACTCCAAAAGGATTTCGAGCATCATAGTGCATACGACATGATAACGCAATTGAAGGAGATGTTCCTCCAACAAGCGCGTGTCGAACGCTTCGAAACGGTTCGGGCACTACATGCTTGTCGTATGGACGATACCCAATCGGTTTCATCTTATGTACTTAAGATGAAAAGCCTTATCGATCGTGCTAACCGTCTTAACCTAAACATATCTAATGAGTTAGCCACCGATCTTATCCTTAACTCCCTATCAAAAAGGTTTGATCAATTTGTAATTAATTACAATATGAATGGGATGGATAAGAGCATAGGTGAGCTTCACGGTATGCTTAGAACGGCGGAAACTAGCATGGGTAAAAGGGCTTTACCCGTGTTAGCAATCGATCAAGGTGGATCCAAAGGTAACACCTCTAAGCCAAAGGTGGCTAAGAGGAAAGGACCCGCCCATCAAGGCAAAGGGAAGGGGAAGATGGTTACCCCAACCAAGAACAAGGCTAAGAAGCAAAAGGTAGCCGAGAAGGCAAACCCCAAGGAAGACCCATGTTTCGGTTGCGGTGAAATGGGTCATTGGAAACGAAACTGTCCGGTCTATCTTAAGGAGTTGAAGGACAAGAGGGATGCAGGGCAAACCTCAGGTAATATATATATGGTATATATAGAGCTTAGTATTACTTCTTCTAATACATGGGTATTAGACACTGGATGTGGAACTCACATTTGCAATTCATTGCAGGGGTTCAAAAGAAGTAGCAAGCAAACGGGAACATCAAGTCTCTACATGGGTAATGGGGCCAAAGTGCAAGTGAAGGCTCAAGGAGACTTTGTGTTAAAGCTTCCAAGTGGTTTGGAACTTATTTTGAAAGATGTTTTGTATGCACCCGATTTATGTCGAAACATTATTTCCATTTCCCGTTTGAAACAATGTGGTTTCTATCTTAATTTTGTTAATGATGATATCCATATTTATTTAGATAATGTATTCTATTTCAAGGCTTCACCTTCAAATGGAATTTATGAATTGGTTCATGATGACACATCATCTAGTAGCTCAATGTACCATACAAGCACCAAGAAACTCAAAAGAGATTTGAGTGATTCCTATTTATGGCATTGTCGCCTTGGTCACATAAACAAGAACCGAATGCATACACTTCAAAAGGATGGACTTTTGAAATCAAATGAAATGGATTCGTTTGATGTATATGAATCTTTTTTACAAGGCAAGATGACTAAAGCACCTTTCAAAGGAACTTATGAAAGGGCTAAAGATTTATTGGGATTAATACATTCGGATGTATGTGGACCCTTTAAACCCATGACTAGGAATGGTGAAAGATACTTTGTTACATTCATTGATGACTTTAGTCGTTTCGGATATGTCTATTTATTAAGACACAAGGACGAAACGTTTGAAGCATTCAAAGAATATCAAAACGAAGTACAAAATCAACTCAACAAGACAATTAAGGTACTTCGTACCGATAGAGGAGGTGAATACCTAAGCGATGCTTTCCAAGATCATCTTAGGAGTTGTGGGATTATCTCACAACTTACTCCACCCGGAACACCCCAACTTAATGGAGTTTCCGAAAGGAGGAACCGAACCCTAATGGATATGGTTCGATCTATGATGGCAAGAAGCTCGTTGCCTCTATCATTTTGGGGTTATTGTCTAAGCTCCGCGGCTTGTATTTTAAATATGGCCCCAACCAAGAAAGTGGAACGAACTCCTCACGAGATGTGGTTTGGCAAACCTCCATCTCTATCATACTTAAAGGTATGGGGATGTGAAGCTTATCCTAAGCGTTACGTCCCTAATAAGTTGAATGCTCGATCCACGAAGTGTATCTTCATAGGATATCCCAAGGATGATATGGGATACTATTTCTATGATCCATCCGAGCAGAATGTATTTGTTGCTCGGAAGGCGGAATTCCTTGAAACTAAGTTCCTAATGGAAGGAAATAGTGAAAGGAAGATAGATCTTGAAGAGGTTCAAGATCAAGTAGATGATACACAATTGGTTAACACTAGCACTCAACATGAAAATGTTGATAGTGATCAAATGGATGATCAAAATACACAAGACATTCGTAGATCTGGTAGGATTAGCAATCCTCCTGAGAGATATGGGTTTCTCATAGATGATTGCTATACGGTTGATTTGGATGAACCAACAAACTACCAAGATGCTTTATCAAGGATTGATAAAGATAAATGGCAGGATGCCATGGACGCCGAGATGCAATCCATGTATGAAAACCAAGTGTGGGAACTTGTTGAGCAACCTCCTAGCTCTAAGCTAGTTGATTGCAAATGGCTTTTCAAGAAGAAAACCGACATACGTGGAAACTTGGATACATATAAAGCTAGACTTGTAGCAAAAGGTTTCACTCAAACTCAAGGGGTTGATTATGATGAAACTTTCTCGCCAGTGGCAATGCTAAAGTCTATTAGGATATTATTTGCCATTGCTGCTCACTACGACTATGAAATATGGCAAATGGATGTCAAAACCGCTTTCCTAAATGGATATCTTATGGAAGATGTCTATATGGTCCAACCTGAAGGTTTTGTTGATCCAAAATATCCTAAAAGGGTATGCAAGTTAAAGAAGTCAATCTACGGATTGAAACAAGCATCTAGAATGTGGAATCATCGTTTTAATGAGGAAGCCAAGAAATTTGGCTTCATTAAAAATGGTGATGAAGCTTTTGTATATAAGAAAGCTAGTGGGAGCACTATCATATTCCTTGTACTATATGTGGATGATATATTATTATTTGGGAATGATATTACCACAATGCAAGGAGTCAAAACTTGGCTAAAGAGTTGCTTCTCCATTAAGGATCTTGGAGATGCACAATACATATTGGGGATAGGGATCTATAGGAATAGATCCAAGAGATTGATAGGTTTAAGTCAAAGTACATACATTGATAAAATCTTGAAAAGGTTCAAGATGGAAAACTCTAAGAAAGGTTTGGTACCTATTCAAAGAGGAACCAGTCTCAGTTCATCTCAATGTCCCACCACGAAAGACGAACAAGAGAAAATGAAGAAAGTCCCATACGCATCTGCTATTGGGTCTATCATGTATGCAATGATATGTACTAGACCGGATGTGTCATGCGCTCTAAGCTTGACAAGTAGATACCAGAACAACCCAGGAAACAGTCATTGGATTGCTGTTAAAAGTATATTGAAATACCTTAGGAGGACTAAGGATATGTTTCTAATATATGGGTCTGGTGAGGAGGAACTCGCCGTAAAAGGTTACGTGGACGCGAGTTTCCAAACTGATCGAGATGACTCTCGATCACAATCCGGTTATGTCTTCATGTTAAATGGTGGTGCGGTCTCTTGGAAGAGTTCGAAACAGGAGGTTGTTGCGTTATCCACTACAGAGTCGGAGTACATTGCCGCCTCACTGGCAGCTCAGGAAGCTGCATGGATGAAGAAATTCATCGACGACTTAGGAGTGGTCCCTTCCATTCAGGACCCTCTTGAGATCTTTTGTGACAACGAGGGTGCGATTGCTCAAATCAAGGAACCTCGTGCCCATCAAAAGACTCGTCACATTGAGCGGAGATTCAACTACATAAGGGATGAAGTTGAAAAAGGAAAGATATGTATTCGCAAAGTTCATACAGATCATAATGTTGCGGATCCACTCACGAAGCTTTTACATGGGCCAAAACATGAGGGACATGTTTGTGCATTAGGGCTTCGATATTCTAGTGATTGGATATGATCTATTTTAAGTATTTGTACCGGAACGAAATTATTCAAACTCATTAATATAACTATGGTGTTAATTTATTTGAGTTATGTTCCTATTTTGCATATTTCATCCATGAATTAGCAATTATTCAAAATTTCCGTAGTCGATCACATTTGTGGGAACAAGTGTGAGGTTTAGACTATTATGAACTCGGATTGGTATACTTTCATAGGTTGAATGTGGAGCAAGGTTGCAACCAAGGTTCATAGATATTTGTGGGAAACAAATATTGGAAGACCCGCTCTCAAGAATTACTGTATAGAGCCTTTGTGGTTGATCACATGTAATCTTGAGTAAAGGCGAATATCATTGTATCCTCTGACCTGAGATACATATTGGGTTCGGATATTCACCAAGTATTGTGCCTTGATTCTTTCCTTCGCTATTCTGAAACATGGTAGTACATAAGGAAGAACTCAGGCATATTACAAAGTGTATATCTAGGACGTATGTAGTCAAGATGGAATTTGTCCCTCTTATTCGTTGAGAGTCAGATGTCTAAGGCCTGAAAAGTTAAATCTATAAGAGAGTGATCACTCTGTATCTCTTGGATTTAACATGACATCTACGGCAAAAGGATATATTGAAAGATTCACCTATTCATATTCGAGATGGGAACTCGAAAAGGATGATGTTATTGAATGGCACAAAGTCATAGCATATTGGGGGTGATGGACGGTCGTTAGGTGGTATCTGTCACTTGCATTAATTTCTTATGTTTCTCGTGCAAGTGGGAGATTGAAGGTATTTCGTATGCCCGAGGGACATATTAAATTAATGTGGCTAATGTGCTTTGATCCAAGTCGGGTCATACCCAATAACAAGCTTACCAACACTTTATATGTATTTAATCTTAACGACTGGATCGTTAAATAAATACGCGACACTTGAACTTTAGAAAATCGGTTTTCTGAAATGTTATTACTTGAAATAAATTATTTGGATAATTTGTATTTAATTATTTATAGGTTTAAATAATTATGTTGTGTTATATTTTATAAAATGGTTTATAAAATTATTGCAAGAGGAATTACATGTTTATTTTATACAAGGTTTATAAAATCATTTACAAGTTTTATAAAATTTATATCTTGTATAAAATAATGGATGAATATGGGCAGATTTTGGAGACCCAAGAAGTCATCCCATGCTTATTCCCTTTTGGCATTTTTGAGGTATTAACTCCTAGGTACATGCTTAATAAGTTTACCAAGGCCTTGACTCAAAAAGCACATGCAATACACATCAAACCACAAGTAAAAACTGCACAAAAACTGCTCCTGCTGCTGTCTCCAAGCCGTGGGCTGTTGGGAGCTCAAAAGGGGTTCTAAGTTTACTAATACAAGCTTACATCAAGTGTAAAACAAATCCTAACTAAAGGCAAAAGTGTTGGGATCATTGCTTGTGGGTATAAGTCACTTGAGGCTTCAAGTTAGAAGCTAATTAGTCATCAATTCCATTAAACATTCTGCTCAAATCAACCTTGCTGCTGATCGGGTTTTGGAAGCCAAGCAAGTGAGGTTTCAAGTTAGGTTTCAAGGTGTACAAGGTTTATAACAAGGCAAGGGTGTTTTGGTGCTTTGCTTCTTCATTTCCTTCATCATTATTCAAGCATTTTGCAGCCCTTAAACTTGTTTAAGGAGGTATAAACATCCTTACTTTCTACTTAGTTCGTAAGCATATTATTTCACAACTTGATCCATGGGGTTTAACTTTAAAATGGTTTAAAGATATACAAGTTCTAAAATGTAACTAACATGCTTCCGCTTTGATAAAATTCTTAAAAGGTTTTAAGTATTATCAAACTTGTTAAATCCCAACATTGTTGAGTTTGAATTTCCGCAGTTTGCTCGTGCTTAACCATAAAATCTCTTAAGAGATCTTCTAAACCGGATTTCTTCTCGGGTTGTGGTTGTATAAGTGCTTGTGGTTGTGGTTGTGGTTGATTGTGTTGGAAATTATTTTGATAAATTCGTTGAGGTTGATTTCGGTTGTTTAGGTTATTGTAACCTGGTGGTGTATTTCTTTGATTTTGATTTTGGAAATTCTGGTTGTTTTGGTAAACCGGATTTCCTCCTTGATAGTTATTATTATTTAAACCTGAAGGTCCTCCTGTTTAATAGTTGTTAATTGGAGGATATTTTCGGTTATTTGCTTCTATCGCTGGGAAATCGTTGAAATTCATTTCACCTTTTTGCAAGTATCCTAGGAAATTTGCTTGCTCTTCCATCATTGTTTTATCACAATCCCTAGTAAGATGGGGGCCTTGGCACATTTCACATCCTACCCTGATAGCATGCATTTCCTTGGTTACTTTCTCAATTTGTCTTGCTTGATTTGCCATTTGTACTTTTAAAGAAGCAATTTCATCATTGCTTTCGATATTAGCAACGGTTGATGATCTAGAGAATTCTAATTCTTGATGCCAATTATGGGAATGTGCTGCTATATCGGTAATGATTGTGTGAGCGTCTTCTGGCGTTTTCTTCATTATCGAACCACCGGCTGCAACATCGATATCTTTTCTAGTAGCAACATTTACTCCTTTATAAAATATTTGGACTTTTTGGAATGTATTCAACCCGTGTTGAGGACATACCCTAAGCATTTTGTTGAATCGGGTCCAAGCTTCATAAAGGGTTTCGTTAAGCTTTTGTTTGAAGTGATTTATATCACTTTGCAATTTTGCTGCTTTTGAAGCAGGGAAGAATTCTGACAAAAATTTGTCCATCATGTCATTCTAGTTTTCGATATAACCTTCTGGTAACGAGTCTAGCCAATCTCTTGCATCGTCCTTTAAGGACCATGGAAAGATTTTCAAACATGCGACTTCATCGGAGACATCCTTAATTTTGAATAGTTTGCAAATGCTTACAAACTTACGAAGATGCTCGTTAGCATCCTCATTTGGAGCTCCACCGAATTTGCATGTATTTGTCACCATGTGAAGGAATTGACCTTTTATTTCAAAGCCGTCAGTCATCGTAGGTTGAATAATTGCGTGGCCTTGACCTGTTCTTGTCGCCTTCATTAATGCTTCCATCGTTTGATTTGTAACAGCCATATCTGGTTCTATGATTTGTTGAATATCTGGTTCAGAGTTAGAATCTAATGAAAGTGATTCTAAATCCTCGGCGAGAGATTCTACTTCTTGAGCTCTTAAGCGTTCGTGAAATTCTCTTTCGGGTTCAGGATATGGAGGAGTTAATTCAGTGTTGGAGGAACGTAAATTCATGCATTAATTTCTATCATAACACTAAAAACTTTTCTAGGAATGAATTCCTATAAAAGGATCGAATAACCTAATGTCTATTAAATTTTTTATGAACGAAAACCGCACCCCGGCAACGGCGCCAAAAAGTTGATGCGTTGAAACAGTACCTTTATTTATGAACAGATTTGAGTTGTTTTGTTACATGAATTGTTTTATTGTTTATATGGTGTTTTAATGATTTTAGGTTGGTTTCAAACATATATAGGCAACTGGTCCTATCCGTGTAGTTTAGTTTGTTGGTAAATCCGGTTCGTTCCACAGGGAGACAGTGTTCAATGGTTTTTAATAGTCTTTGAAGTTAAACTTATTTTAAGGGAGTTTTGGATTAGGAATTGATAATACTACATAATAATAAAATATAACTTAATCCTAATTTAAGTTAACTACTTATTAATTTATACGAATACATTATTTATAATTATTAACTTAAAAGTGAATTAATTGAAGTTATTCTAATAAGTTTATTACTAAATGATAGTTAATAGAATAATAACTTTTAATAAAACTAATTGATTAGAATTTTGTTTTGAGCAATTATATTATAAATTTATTTGAATTGACTAATAACATGTTTTAACTAAATTAATATAATTTAATAGGAATTATAATAATTAACTAAGTATAAACTAATTACTAACTATAAATTATAATAATTAATACTAATTAGTAAGATTAAAACATGTATAAAAGGAAATTATAATAATTAATACTAATTATAAATTAAAAACTTAAATATAATAATAAAATATTTAAAACCCTAAATTTTAACATAATTCGCTACAGTATTCGTATTTATACTTACGCGTTTCGCGTAGTATTATACGCGTTCCGCGTATGATTTAAAATATACGCGTATCGTGTAGAGTTGTACGCGATCCGCGTATGATTTGATCGATTTGACAAAACAGTGATGTTTAAGCTGAATTAAAATGTTGTGTAAATTGCTGAATAATTATACGTAAATAAAAAATAATAATAATTAGCAATATATAAATAGGAAGTATTTACTTAAATGTGTCACCTCTAGATCCATGGATTGTTTTAAGTTTAAGCTCGTATTAAAATGTTTAGTATAAAACTTATATTTTCCTTTCGAAAAAATAATAAGTTTCGACTAACTAAATTAAATCTAATTTTCATTGGATTATATTTAGATAGTTACTAATCCTTAAGTATTTAAATTGAGACCTAACCTAGTTTTGACCTTCGCCAAAACCCAAATCATAACGGTTTCCCTTTTTACAATTTCATTATTATATGACTCGTGATATTACCCAAACCACCGAACCTTACTTTTAATTTAGTGTTAGTAAATTAGTCATAAGTTCGTCTAGATCACTTTTAATGTTGAAGCTTAATTTATATAAATAAAAATAACTTTCGTTATTTTAATCTTACAAATTAAGTGACAGGGGTTAAATATCCAAATACATAATAATGGTTCTTTTAATTAGGCTCAATGTTAAAAATACTAAAGTTACATTTTAATTTTTACAAGTGATAACAATCCATTTCACTAGGGGTTCTACATCTAGGCAAACACTAGGGAGATTAGCTACTCATTATACTAAGATAAATATTAAAATATAAATATACAAACATAATAATAACGATAAAAATTGATAACGATAATTTTAATAGAATATACTTACGAAAATCTTCACTCTCATTTACTTTAAACGGTAGAAAATTACAATAATAATACCCCTTTAGCGCGTACAATAATACCCTTAATCGCGAACAATACACCCTTGAAATAAAAACTATCCTAAATATTGAATTTTGAAACTGAAAATAAAATACAGTAACTGAAAATAATTGTGATATTGTATATGGATTTTTTTCTTTGAACTGTGTACTACTCCTCTGTCACTGTATCTGCCTGTATACTGACTCCTCTCTGTATCTCTTTTCACTGCATCAGTACTCCGTATTATAAGAGTTTTAGATTCAAGTAGTAGGTGAAATGAGTGTTAATTGGCTTTCTTGCTGTTCCACTGAAAAAGAAGGTATATTAAAACACAAAAGCAGCCGCCCCATTTGTATTTGAATCTGGATCTGGACAGGATATTACGCGTTTCGCATAGATGCCCACACGATACGCGTACGGCTTAAATACTACGCGTTTCGCCTAGACCTTCACACGTTTCGCGTAAGTGTAACCGACAGTTTTCTAATTTTTATTTTATGTTTTGCTCTCTGTTGATCCCGTGTTTACGTATATCGACTTGGAACTTTTTATTTGAACTCTTCTCTCCGATCATCTTGAACTTGCATTCGGGTAAACATTATCTTGATACATATTTGGTTTGAATCCGTCGTTTTATCGTTGTTTTATCAAACTTCAAGCTCGTGTTTACTTTTGTCGCTTTTCTCGTGAATTATACATTTGAATGTCTTTGTTTCGGTAAAAGCTGATGAAATATAAATGATATTGCGTCGGAATATATGTATGTTTAAAGCAATATCAGCAGTCATTACAAAAAGCATTGGAAACTCGATTAGATATGAGCACCGCTTATCACCCACAGACAGATAGTCAAAGTGAAAAACAATACAAACATTAGAAGACATGTTACGGGCATGCGTCATTGACTTTGGAACCAGTTGGGATCGACACTTACCCTTGGCAGAATTCTCATACAATAACAGCTATCATACGAGCATCAACGCAGCACCATTCGAAGCACTTTACTGTAGAAAGTGCAGATCTCCTATTTGTTGGAGTGAAGTAGGAGAAGGACAACTGACTGGACCAGAGATTATTCATGAAACCACCGAAAAGATCATTCAAATACAACAACGATTGAAAACGGCCATGAGTCGCCAAAAGAGTTATGCTGATGTAAGAAGAAAACCGCTAGAATTTCAAGTGGGCGACAAAGTCATGTTGAAAGTGTCACCCTGGAAAGGCATTGTATGATTCGGTAAATGAGGAAAGCAAATTCCTAGGTACGTAGGACCCTTTGAAATCACCGAAAGAATTGGAACAGTTGCTTATCGATTAAAGCTACCGCAAGAACTTAGTAGTGTTCATGACACATTTCACATGTCAAATTTGAAGAAATGTTTAGCTGAAAAGGACATCGTAATTCCTCTTGACGAAATATGAATCAATGATAAACTCCATTTTATTGAAGAACCTGTTGAAATCATGGACCGTGAGATCAAAAAATTAAAACAAAGCAAAATACTGATAGTTAGAGTTTGTTGGAATGCAAGACGAGGACCCGAGTTTACTTGAGAACGTGAAGATCAAATGAAGCAAAAGTATCCACATTTGTTCACTGATATCGCTCATAAAATAGGTACTACTCAAAATTTCGGGATGAAATTTTCTTTAACGAAGAGATACTGTGATGACCCGGAAAAATTCGACTTATTTAAGCCAATTCTCTATACGATTTATTATTTTGACACGTTAAGCAAAGTTTGTTAGATTGAGTCTCAAAATCTTAGAACTGTTTCATATATTCAATTACCTTTGACTGCTCTGGACGATTCACGAAAAATTATATATATATATATATATATATATATATATATATTATTAGATGTACAAATAAAACACTATTTTCAACTGTAAAAATCATTTTGCTACAGTAAACACTATTTGTTACAGTAAAACACTATTTGCTACAGTAAAAGTAATTTTTCTACAGTAAACACTATTTGTTACAGTAAAACACTATTTGCTACAGTATATATTTTGTCGACGAACTAGCAAACAAAAGGCCAGACTAGCCATGCGATCGAATGGCAGATACACCAAAAGCCCATGCGATCGCATGGGGACCAAAAACACTATTTGCTACAGTATATATTTTGTCGATGAACTAGCAAACAAATCAGAAATGAGCTGTCCAGTCTAGCCATGCGATCGCATGGCAAAAGCACTGAAAACCCATGCGATCGCATGAGCTACAGGAAATGAAAAAGTACTATAAATACGCCAGTTTACTCGACGAAGTAACACACAATCTCTCTGCTTCTTTCTCTCTATATTTATATTTATATTATAATTATAATTTTAAATTTAAGTTTAATAATAATAAGGTATATACCAGGGTGTTTTAATTCGGGTTTCAAACCGTTTTAAACTAAGGAAATATTGGGTATTGTTCGGGGTATTGTTCTTGAATCCAAGGCCAACCATACAGTCTTCTACCATCATTACGTCTATACAATTTGCCTACAATATTGAATCTCAATATTGAACCGTGAGTTTATAGTCTCCCTTTTTAAATACTGTAAATATTTTTGGGCTGAGAATACATACAATTTATTTTAAACGCAATGGACACAAGTACATACTAAATTCTACACTGAGTTAAATCGAAAGTCCCTTAGCTTTGGTAACTAGTAGCTTCCAGTACATAGGATATGGACTGGTGGGTGCGAATAATTGTATATGGATCCATAGGGCTTGACATCCCCGTCCGAGCTAGAGCGCTAGCCTTTTAACGGACGTATGTTATTTGAGTTTGTGACACGTTGGTTTGCGTGTATTAAAACGAATAGGGTAATTATCATTATAACATTAAGTTTAGTTACCAGGGTGCTCTGTTACGTAGAATCTATTAATAAACTTTTGATGAAATCTTGTGGTCTATCTTTATATACTTATGACTCGAGCAATTAAAACTAACATACCAACATTCGTGCTGACCTTTTTAGCATGTTTTATTCTCAGGTTCTTAGACTGCTTCCGCTGTGATGTGCTCGTTGCCTGCATGGAGTATCTCATGCTTTGTATAAAGTTTATTGCATTCGAAATAAAACTGCGTTGTGTAATAAATAATTTGACTGTGATGTCAAACTGTATGATAAAAACTTATGTATTTTAGGGATTTGCTTATACTTAAGCACTCGACCCACATGTTTATAACTTTCTATGTTTAGAAAGTCACTTATTTTAATGAATGCAATATTTTATCAAAACGTATCATATAGATGTCAAAACCTCACTGTGGAATCAATGATTAATGTGCCGCGTCAATAGCAATTTTAACGGGTCGTTACAGTTGGTATTCGAGCTTGAGGTAATAGGGAACCAGAATTTGCATTAGTGTATTTAACTGGTAATTGTTAGGATGCATTAGTGAGTCTGAACTATGACTGTATTTGTTTTTATCGATTTTTTTTGCTTATCATTTTGTCAAAAACATTATATGTGATATATTTATATGCTAATGTAATTGTTGTTTCAATTATGTGATAGATGACTTCTTCTAATCCTATCATTTTGTACGACTCAGAATCGGACAATGAATCTATTCTCTCCACAACTGAAAAGGGCGTTCCAATACCTATTAAAGAAGAAATTGTGGTAGCCGGGGAATCTCAACTCCCGGTAAACCCAGAGGAGGTCCCAGCTCCACCCAGCCCTGGTTTTCCAGACCCACAGTATCGTTTCGATGGTACCATAATCCTTTGAATAAACGAGGGCCGTGCATTTCTAAACGAACATGGACACTGGGCCAGATACACCGTCGACGGGCGGGTTGTGCCGATTACGCCTGGCAGATATCGGCTCATGACCACCGGTCAAACATATTCTCCTACACATGACTCAGACAGTTCATTAGATGAGATCAGCGAGGAGGAGGAAGAAGTAAAGGAGATTACTGAAAAATAAGTTAACAAAGGAAAGGAACCTGTAGTCACCAACCCAGAATTGCCTAATCCAAAAATTAATAAAGCAATTGTTGCTCCTAATATTGCTACCCCTAGTCACCCTTATCTTGCCAACTGTATTGAGGTATCAAGTATCTCAGAACCCTGACAAAAATATCAACCTACCGCTCGAATAAGCGATATTCCAGTACTTGATAACAAGAAGCCTCGCCGCTTTTAAAAACCATTTTCGCTACGACATCACTTCATATATTGTATAATACTAATTAGTGTACTTTACTTTATTCTACATATGTTTTATGTAAAATAAACTTATGTGAATAAGTGGTATTGTATCGTTGTACCATAATGCATTGAAGAATAAAGCGTGAAATGATAATGCAATAGCTTTTCATAATAGAATATTATTTGAACTATAGTAGTTAATTGTGGTACTAAGCTATTAAGTATGAACTTTAACGGGTAAGTAATACGCTGAAAATAATTATAAAATGCTAATAAGAAGAAAAAGCTTTTATAATAATTGGTTTATATTATTAATATGCTACGATTAACTATTAACTACTCATTATACCTATAATATTCTATATGATTAATTTATCCCAGTTGTGTTTATTGAAGAAACATGTCCCAAATGTCAGATGCTGAGTTTGAGGAACTAGTCAAGAAACGTGTGAATGAAAGAATTGCTACAGCCGAGGCAGCAAAAGCAGCAACTGAAGCAGCAGCCGTGAACACAAACTCACGAAACAGATGCTCATACAAAACTTTTCAAGGATGCAAACCACAGATGTTTAGTGGAACCAAGGGACCAGTCGGTCTAACCCGATGGTTTGAAAAGATAGAGTCCGTTTTCAAAATCAGTAATTATGTGTACGGAGACAAGTCAAAGTATGCTTCGTGCACATTGCAAGATGGTGCACTTACTTGGTGGAACAATTATGCTAAAGCAGAAGGAGTTGATACGACATATGATATCTCTTAGGAAGAACTGAAAAAGATGCTAATCGAGGAGTACTGTCCTCGAAACGAGATCAGAAAAATGGAATCTGAGTTATGTAATCTGACGGTTTTCGGTGCGAATCTCAAGAACTATGAAAAGTGTTTCATGGAACTAGCCTTGTTGTGTCCTGAATTAGTGACAAACGAGAAACGAAAGATAGAGATGTATATTGACGGTTTATCGATCAATATCAAAGGAAATATTACAACGTCCGAACCGAATACGATGCAGGAAGCCATGACAATGGCACACCAACTCATGGACCAGATCACAGAGAGTTCGATTAAGGAACCAATTACCGAAGTCAAGACAACTGAAGGAAAGAGGAAATGGGAAGACTATAAGGGCAAAAGTACTCACCTGAAGAGGCGAGAAAGTCTTAAAGGTAAACAAGATGGAGCAAGTGCTAGTCCAAACTATAAGGGACCTCATCCGTTCTGCAAAAGATGTTACACACATCATGTAGGTTATTGCCAAGTGGTCTGTGATAAGTGCAACAAGAAAGGACATTTGGCGAAAGATTGTTATGCCACCGTTTTTGAAGTAAAGACAAAACCGACTGATGTCAAGAAATATTTTGGATGCAGGAAGTTTGGTCACTTTATAAATCAATGCCCTGATAAGGAGAAGAACAAAGAACCCGCACGTGGGAGGGCATTTAACAATAATGTCAGCGAAGCACGTGAGCACCCTGATCTTGTTACGGGTACATTTACCGTTAATAATCAACTAGCTTCTATTATGTTTGATACGGGTGCTGATAGAAGTTATATGTGTAAAGACTTTAGTTCTAAACTGAAATGTGCATCATTGCCTCTAGATGATAAATATACTATTGAATTAGCTAATGGTAAACTGATAAAAGCCGATAAAATTTGCCATGGTTGCAAAATAAATCTCGTTGGTGAAACCTTCAAAATCGATTTGATACCTGTAGAATTAGGAAGTTTTGACGTAATCGTTGGCATGGACTGGATGTCCAAAACAAGAGCGGAAGTTGTTTGCACTGCGAAAGCGATCCGCATCCCTCAAAAGGATGAATCGTCATTAATGATTTATGGGGAGAACAGCAACTTGAAGCTGAACCTTATCAACTGTATGAAGGCCCATAAACTTATAAGAAAAGGTTGTTATGCTATTCTGGCACACGTGAAGAAGATCAATACCGAAGAAAGAAGCATTGATGATGTGCCGGTTGTAAGAGAATATCCCGAAGTATTTCCAGAAGAATTACCAGGGCTACCTCTACACAGATGTGTAGAATTTCAGATTGATCTCGTACCAGGAGCTGCACATGTAGCCCGATCCCCATATAGACTTGTACCTTCAGAAATGCAAGAATTACAAAACAGTTGCAAGAATTATCGGACCGTGGATTTATTTGTCCCAGTTTTTCACCTTGGGGTGCTCCTATTCTGTTCGTCAAGAAGAAGGATTGATCTATGAGAATGTGCATAGATTACCGAGAATTAAACAAATTAACGATCAAGAATCAGTACCCATTAATGAGGATTGATGATTTGTTTGATCAATTGCAAGGATCAAGTGTTTATTCTAAGATTGATCTACGCTCCGGATATCATCAGCTGAGCGTGAAGGAAGAAGATGTTCCTAAAATCGCGTTCAGAAACCGTTACGGTCACTATGAATTTTTAGTCATGCCTTTTGGATTGACTAATGCTCCAGCAGTATTCATGGATCTAATGAATCGCATCTGTGGATCGTATTTAGAAAAATTTGTTATTGTTTTTATCGCCGACATATTGATTTACTCGAAGAACAAGGTAGAACATGAGCAACACTTAAGATTGGTACTAGAGGTACTCAAGAAAGAAGAACTGTACGCAAAATTTTTGAAGTGTGATTCCTGGTTATAAGAAGTACAATTTTTGGGCCATATTGTTAGTAAACATGGAATTAAAGTTGACCCTGCCAAGATCGAAGCCATTAGTAAATGAGAAACACCGAAGACTCCAACACAAATTCGCCAATTCTTAGGTCTTGCTGGTTACTACCGAAGATTCATTCAAGATTTCTCTAAAATTGCCAAACCCTTAACTGCATTGACTCAAAAGGGAAAGAAGTATGATTGGTTCACAGAACAAGAATCCGCATTCCAGTTATTAAAAAAGAAGTTAACGTCTGCACCCATTTTGTCATTATCAGAAGGAAATGATGATTTCGTGATCTACTGTGACATTTCGCGCCAAGGTTTAGGATGTGTATTAATGCAACGCACAAAAGTTATCGCACACGCCTCACGACAACTAAAAGTTCACGAAAGGAACTACACGACGCACGATTTGGAACTTGGAGCAGTAGTTTTTGCACTCAAAATATGGAGACACTATCTATATGGAACCAAGTGTACAGTGTACACCGTGAAATATCCCGTTCATATCGATTATAAAATTTCATATTAATTGATTTCGTTGAGAGGTTTTGACCTCTATATGAGACGTTTTTTCAAAGACTGCATTCGATTTTAAAACAAACCATAACTTTTAAAATATTACGACGATTATCAAATGATGATAATCTAAAATATAATGTTTTCACACAACCATTATATAATGGTTTACAATAATATTACACAACAATATATCTCTTCGAATGCAGTTTTTAAATAATATTATACAAGCATGCTGACTCCAACTCTTGTCCATAAATTAGCATGCAACAGCGGAAGCTCTTAATAATTACCTGAGAATAAACATGCTTTAAACGTCAACGAAAATGTTGGTGAGTTATAGGTTTAACCTATATATTTATCAAATCGTAATAATAGACCACAAAATTTCATATTTCCATTTTTCATAAACATCATCCCATATATAGTGATAAAAATCATTCATATGGTGAACACCTGGTAACCGACATTAACAAGATGCATATAGAATATCCCCATCATTCCGGGACTCCCTTCGAAAATTGAAGTACTAAAGCAGTTCAAATTCTCTAACTGGGGCTTGTTAGTGCCCAGAGATCTATCTTTAGGATTCGCGTCAATTAGGGTGTCTGTTCCCTAATTCTTAGATTATCAGACTAAAAAGGCGCATATTCGGTTTAATAAATTCAACCATAGAATGTAGTTTCACGTACTTGTGTCTATTTCGTAAAACATTTATAAAACTGCATGTATTCTCATCCCAAAAAATATTAAATTTTAAAAGTGGGACTATAACTCACTTTCACAGATTTTTACTTCGTCGGGAAGTAAGACTTGGCCATGGGTTGATTCACGAACCTATAACAAATGTATACATATATATCAAAGTACGATCAAAATATATTCACAACATTTTTTTATTACGTTTTAACGATTTAAGTTTGTTAAGTTAGCAGTCCAACGTTAGTAATCTACAACTAGTTGTCCATAGTTAGATGTACAGAAATAAATCAATATATATTATCTCAAATCAATCCACGACCCAGTGTCCATAGTTAGTTGTCCATAGTTGGAATCAACCTCAACCCTGTATAGCTAACTCAAGCATTACTGCATATAGAGTGTCTATGGTTGTTCCCAAATAATATATATAGATGGATCGATATGCTATGTCAAAACATTGTATACGTGTCTATGGTATCCCAAGATTACATAATATATGTTAGAATATATGTATAATACAATATAAGTTAGTTAAGTTATGATTTGTATAGATTTGTTACAAATTTCACGTAGCTACAACAAGCAAAATTATCCAATCTTGTTTTACCCAAAATGACTTCTAAAACCTTTACATATTTATTATATAACTTAAATATAGTCGTCTTATATATTTAAATATATTTATTAGATTATATTATATTAAATTATACAAGTCATTTATTAATACAAAAAAATTTACATTAAAATTTATATATGATAAAAATATACTTTTATATATCTCAAGTAATAAAAATTATACAGTTCACTCAATATCATAAAAATATAGTGGTATGTATTATTAATATAATTGTATCACATATTTATTTGATAAAATAATATTGATGATAATAATAATGAGTAAAAGTTGTATTATTTTGTAATAATAATAATAATTATTATTCTACTAATAATAATAATAACAATATTTATTTACTAATGATGATATTAATTATAATAAAGTGATAATTCTAATCATGATAATTTTAATAATAACGATACTTTTTAATATTAACTATAATAATAATAATATTTTATATAAAAATAATAATTTTATTCAAAATGATAATTTTTAATAATAATAATACTAAAATGATACTAAAAAATGATATCTTATAATAACAATGATATTTCTATTAAAAATGATAATTTTAATAGAATGATATTTTTAATATTAATGATACTCTTAATAATAATAATAATAATAATGATAAAAATAATGAAAACGATATTTTTATTTAAATCAGTATCTTACAATATTTTAATTTCATCATTTATTATAATGTATTAATGATAAAAATTTATGTTAATATATAGTAAAAATATATTTTTATATAGTAAGTATTATAATTTGTATAATGTTCACATAATATCTTTTTAATGATAAAAATGTAGTGATATGTATCATAAATATATATTTGTATCAAGTATTTATTTGATTAAATAATATAATATTGATAATAATAATAATGAACCAAAAGTTGTATTATTTTATAATAATAATAATATTAATTATTTCAATAATAATAATAATAATAACAATATTGATATTTACTAATGATAATAATAATTTTGATAACAAATAATAATCTTTTGTAGTAATACTAATGTCATAATAATATTACTAATAATGATTAAAATAATGAAAATGATATTTTTATCTAAATCATAATCTTAACAATATTTTAACTGAATCATGATACTTATACTCATTATTTACTAATCGACTTGTTTAATAGCTTTTAATCCTCTTTTATATCGTATTCATAATAATGATAATAATAGTAATCATAATAATTAGATGATACTAATATTAATTTTAATGATAATGATACAAATAAGTATTATAATAATATTAATGATAATACTAATAATTATAATAATAATAATAATAATAATAATAATAATAATAATAATATTGATAATATTAATAATAACCGTAATGATAAAAACAATAACAATAATAATACTTATATTAATAACGATAATGATATTAATAATAATAATAATTATTATTATTAAATAATAATAATAATGACGATAATAACGACGATAGTAATAATAATAATCATTTTAATAATAATAATACTAAAATTAATAATAATTCAGTTGACCATATCTTTTAATCCGTTTCTCAAAACCGTAAGCTTTCTAAATGAAAAGTTATTAATTTTTCGCCAGCTTTCCAACGACATGCATATCATATACCTTATCCTAGTAGCATATGTATTAAATTCATGATTCATCATAAACTATCTAATGATAATATTAAACATACAAGCATGCATGATCATATATACTCGAGCACTAGTCAGGGATACACTATTAATAAATAAAAGATAAGATATGAATGCTTACATATCAATATTGTGATTCAATATTGCAGGAAAGTACGTAGACGCAACAAAAATGATAAACATTAGGTTTACCTCACGAGCAATACCCTCGAACAATACCCATAACCTCCATTGCTATAACCCATAATTTCCTTAGCTCTATCCCGTTTGAAAAATTATTTTGAAATCGCCTGAACATAACTCCGTCGTAGTATTTTATGTATACTAATAATATCTTGAAATAATACTGAGTAAATATATACATGTAAATCGATTTAGAGAGTTTAGAGAAATATATTTTCAAGTTTCTATGAAATAATGAAACCTATTGAATTCTATTTATAATAGATTTTTGAATTATTAAAATAAATTATTAAAGTATGAATTATTATTGTGAATTATTAAAGTATGAATTATTAAAATGAATTATTAAAGTTAAAGTAAAGTAAAAGTAAAGTAAAGGTAAAGTTAAAATATAGTAAAAGTATAAAACTATGTACGTATAATAGGCGTATAAATATATATAATATTAATTTAAATCGTTATATATATTTAATAAAACAAAATATAAATATCGTTATCTTTATCATACTGGTTAAGATATGAGTTGTCAATAGTGGTTCTAGATATTTATAAAAGTTATATACATTTTAATAATAAAGTTCTTTTTAAACTAAAAACATTTTTGTACGTTTGAAACTAAATCAAATAAATATGATAATTTTGTTTTCCAAAACTAAATATATTTAAGAATCATTTTCTTAAAAAGTTAAAATAATGGAAATCATTATATTATAAAATGTTTTAGAAAAGTAGAATTATATATATTCATAATGGGTTTCAAGTTTTAAATCACAGTCTGTTGGTGAAGTATGAGATAAAGTCCAAAGGTTAAATAAACGTATGAAATCATCTTAATGAAAAATGTCGAGTTACTTAACTTGTTGATATCCAACATTTAAATTATTTACACTCCACGTTCTTACTTTCACATTAAATAAAATGAAAGTTAACATAGTTATCTTATCAAAGTCATGAGGAAAATATTATAAAACCTGAATTGGAAATTAAACAGGAATTTTCACTAATCCTTGTCTAGTTCCCGTTAATTGACACATTTGTTATTACTTATAAATCACTTTACCATTTTTCGAATGTTGTCAAAAAGAATAGATTTCTTAAATCACAGTGGACCTCATAACATAGACCCGTAATCATATGACAATATATCTGATTATTCAATCATTTAATATTATCTTTTAATTTCGTCGATAAATATATTAAACATATTTTGAAACAAATACGTTTATGTAAAGTATTATACATCTAATACTTTGTTAACGTTTTCAATTATTATAACTATATTATATATACATATCTATATACACATACATGTTCGTGAATCGTCAAGCATAGTTAAAGGGTAATTGATTACATGAACACAGTTCAAAGTTTTTGAGATTTCAACATTACAGACTTTGCTTATCGTGTCGGAAACATATAAAGATCAAGTTTAAATTTGTTCGGAAATTTCTGGGTTGTCACAGTACCTACCCGTTAAAGAAATTTTGTCCCGAAATTTGATTGAGATGGTCATGGCTGACAATAAGTATGTTTTCATGACGCATACGAGCTAAAAATTAGAGTTTTATCATCAGCGAGTAATATGGATAAAACAATTTGCTTAAGTGAAGCGTACGAGTGAAGTTATCACAAAAGAGTGAAATGAGTAAGTGTAGATTTGTCATATCTTTTGACGTAGATAGGATTGATTTCCAGAGTTCAAGGTATTTAGAGAAAATCTTCGTAATAAGATTTGATTCTTCGATAATCAAGGAAATTAGGATCTGCTTTAAATGCGATGTAACGACCCCAAAACCGTTTACCAAAAACAAAGCATTTTTTTAATAACATTCAGGTAAACTTCCAGTTGAAATTTCAGGTGAACTTTCAGGTGGACTTTCAGGTGACGCTAAACTTTCAGGTGAAACTTTCAGGTGACACCTTTCTCATTAAAACTTCCAGGTGAAACTTTCAGGTGACACCTTTCTCATTAAAACTTCTAGGTGAAACTTTCAGGTGACACCTTTCTCATTAAAGCTTCCAGGTGAAACTTTTGATCTATTTAAGTTTACAAAAAGGTTTTAACAACCCATACAACCAAACAGTGTAATTTCTACCCAAATATACATTTAAACGAGTTAGAACTCTACAACCCAACCCGGTACTAAGAGCATAATCCCGAGGATCTACCAAATCCCCAATCCACGTCCAACGTCCAATAGCTACCCCATCGAGCCCAAGCGCTCCTACGCAACTAGTCTAACAACTAGCTAGCCTCATAACACAATACCTGAAAAAGGTAAACAACGAGAAGGGTAAGCTTGAAGCTTACTGAATGCAATAACTATACATATACATATATAACCTACTTACTTGCAATCACTTACACAATTATCGCATATACGCTAGCAATATAATTAGCATACCATCGCAAAGTATAACGCTAAATCTCCAATATGCAAGCTAGCACAAACAATAGCATATAACTCGAACAATATAATATGCTACACTACATGTCATAACCCGTCCTTAACCGTAAGAACGTGTTAGATAACGTATGATTTCATTGCGAGGTATTGACCTCTATATGCGACATTTTTAAAAGAAAAACTGCATATATTATACATTACAAACCATGATTCTTATTTTTGATACAAGCTTTGGACGAAATAAAGATGATTATCGTTTAGCGATAATCTTCGACTTACAAACTTTACAAATGATGATAACAACACGATTTCTAGCATATTTTACAACACAAGTTCTTGGATATGCAGTCTTATTTTTGACACAAATATGCGTACGCAAGATCCTGCTCAAATTCAACATAATGCAGCGGAAGCTTTTAGAAATCACCTGAGAATAGACATGTTTTAAAAGGTCAACATAAAGTTGGTGAGATATAGGTTTAGTGCCGGCAGCAATATATATATAGACCACAAGATTTCGTATATAAACAGTTTAATAAAAATATTCTAAGTGGTTGAGCACTTGGTAACCATACTTAACAATTAATCACGTGGCATATTCCCTTTAATATGAAATCTTACTACACTGTACCAAGTGTAGTCACGAAACGAAGTACTGTGCAACCGTTGAATACTGGTCGTCCAGTCCGGTTGGGGTTGTCAGGCCCGATAGATCTATCAACAGGATTCGCGTTTACAATACCGCTGTAAATATTAGTTACCAAGCTACAGGGAAGTATGCCAATGGTACAACTCAACGTAGAATATATTTTTCAGTTACTTGTGTCCATATTGTAAAACATAAAATACATGTATTCTCATCCCGAAATATTTAGAGTTTAAAAGTGGGACTATATACTCACTGTTGTCTCGAAGATATATATATTTTTGACTTGGTCTTCCGGTTGATATCACGAACCTATCCATATATAATATATCAATACCTTTTCTTTTTAAACAAACGTCACATATATATACTTGTTATACTTTTAATACTTTTTGTAATTCCTTAGTCCGTAGTTAGCAGTTCATTGTTAGTAATTCAATTTTAATGGTTCATATTTAGATGTTTAATATACCCGCAATGAAATAAATAAAACCCCCAACTAAATAAATAAAACCCCATCGTATATGTATTGGTCGAGATTAATCTTGACCCACGGTACCGGTGTTGTCAAATGACGTGTTGCGTACATAAAGTACCGGTGTTGTCAAATGACGTGTTGCGTACAATCATGGGATCTTATGATTAATCTTCTCGTGTTGTTTTACGGGTGATCCTGAACCATATAAAATTGAATTATGAGTACATATGTATAAAATATCATGTTATCTTAGAAAGATGTGATTTATTTAATTTTTCCCAATTAATCCCGAAGTTAAACAAGTCTTGGATAACCAATTTTGTTTCGGTCATAGTTTCTTCGTTACAAATCCGTTTTCGTTGATTCAACTTGCCATCTCCTTGGATCGAGTTCCTATTTAAGACTATGAACTGTAAATACCTTAGTTTGTATTCAAAATCATACGGCATAGGTGAAACTTTAGTGAAACTTATGAAGTTAAACATTTTTCTTACAAAAATATCATTTAATGACCATTTTTCTAAAAATACTTATACTTTGAATTAAATCATGAAATTTTTATGTGTTATCATATTCATAGTAAAAATCATTTTTCCAGAACATAAACCTTCAATTCAAAGTTTAAGATGGTTTTTAATTATCCAACCCAAAACAGTCCCCGGTTGCACTCCGACGTCGTAAAAACAGTTTTTAAGGTATTCTTTGAAAAACCAAGTTATACCTTGTTAAATTAGCATATACATAAGTTATATTACAGGTCTTGAAGTATTTTAAAAGTTAAGTTATAAGGATCTATTTAGTTTGCAAACAAGTTTGAAAACTTTCAAACTATGTTCTTGTTGTTAAATTTTTATACCACAAAATAAGATAGCTATATATATATGAATCGAATAAGGTTATGAACAAAGTTACTACCTCAAGTATGATGAAGAAAGTTACTGAATAAACAAGATATGAACTTGTTCTTGATGAGTTGGAAGATTAAAAAGTGATTCATGAAAAGAAACAAAGGTTGTAAGTAAGTTTATATATAAATTAACTTACATGAATTGAATCAAAGTTTAAACATAGTTTTACCTTGATTATGGAGCTAGAAACTTATGAAGATCTTAAGGAATACTTGAAGATTGAAGATGAAAGAGTTTAGGAGTTAATCTAGCTTGAAAGAAAGTTGATATGGAAGTATGTGTGTGTGTAAAAAAATGTGTGGATATGTATGTATATATAGACTTTTTGTTTTGATTTTTAGCTCATAAGTCTTGATTAATGACAAAGGATTGGCTCCCACAAGTTGCTATCATGTCCCTTAATCATTCATGGCTGATCATTGGTATTTCCTATTGGTATATACCAATAGTAAATACATCTAGAAGGTGGGTATGATAGGGTACATATACCGTAGATATACGTATAGAAATCTTGTGAAAAATGGAATGAGGATTCAAATATAGCTATCTTTTGTGAATACACTTATATGGTTTTATGTAATTAAGTTCTTAAAATTGATTAAATACATTACTTATACGATATATGTATAAACATTATAGGTTATAAGTATTTATGTCAAATAACGTTACGTATGGTTATCGTTTTGAAAACTTAAGTTAGTAGTTTCAAAATATACTTATAACTTATTGTTATTAATACAAAATGAGATATTAAAACATCCTTAAATCGTGTTAAATATGTATATATACATATATATACACAAACGTATAATTATCATATATTGTATAGTTCGTGATATCATCGGTCAAACTAGACGGTCAAACGTTGTGTAAAACTCATTTCAAAAACATAAGTCTCAACAATTTGGATTGCTTATCATGTTGGTAAGGTTTAATTTATGTAAATATTAATCTTATAAGTATAGAACGATCGAAAAAGGGCGGGTCGTTACATTACCTCCCCGTTAAATAAATTTCGTCCCGAAATTTTAAAATTGTACCTATTTTGCGTCGTCGAGAAACAAGTGTGGATACTTTTGTTTCATCTGATCCTCCCGTTCCCACGTAAACTCGGGACCTCTTCGAGCATTCCAACGAACCTTAACGATCGGTATGTTGCTCTGCTTGAGCTGTTTAACTTCACGGTCCATGATTTCGATTGGTTCTTCGACGAATTGTAGTTTTTCGTCGACATAGATTTCTTCAAGAGGAATGGTGAGGTCTTCCTTTGCAAGACACTTCTTAAGGTTTGAGACGTGAAAGGTATTATGTACCCCGGCGAGTTGTTGCGGTAACTCGAGTCGATAAGCTACCGGTCCAATGCGTTCAATAATCTTGAACGGGCCTACATATCTTGGGTTCAGCTTACCCCTTTTGCCGAAATGTATTACACCTTTCCAAGGTGACACCTTTAACATAACCATGTCCCCGACCTGAAACTCTAATGGTTTCCTTCGGACATCGGCGTAGCTCTTTTGGCGACTACGGGCTTTTTTCAATCTCTCCTTGATTTGTACTATCTTCTCAGTCGTTTCGTGTATGATCTCGGGACCAGTTAATTGTCGATCTCCTACTTCATTCCAACAGATAGGAGATCTACACTTCCTTCCATACAATGCTTCGAATGGCGCAGCTCCAATGCTCGCATGATAACTATTATTATACGAGAATTCTGCTAACGGTAAATACTTATCCCATCCGTTTCCAAAATCGATCACACATGCCCTGAGCATATCTTCAAGAGTCTGAATTGTTCTTTCACTCTGCCCGTCCGTTTGCGGATGATATGCGGTACTCATATCTAAACGAGTTCCTAGTGCCTCCTGTAGTGCTTGCCAGAACTTTGAGGTAAATCTACTATCACGATCAGATATAATGGAAATAGGTATTCCATGCCTTGAAACAACTTCCTTTATATACAATCGTAATAGTTTCTCCATTCTATCCGTTTCCTTTATAGGCAAGAAATGTGCAGACTTGGTGAGACGATCAACAATCACCCAAATGGTGTCGTAACCCCAGGCAGTCTTTGGTAACTTCGTGATGAAATCCATGGTAATACCATCCCATTTCCATTCTGGGATTTCTGGTTGTTGAAGTAATCCTGACGGCTTTTGGTGTTCTGCTTTGACCTTGGAACAAGTTAAACACTCCCCAACATATGTTGCTACGTCTGTCTTTAAATTAGGCCACCAATAACGTGTCTTAAGATCTTGATACATCTTTCCAACTCCAGGATGTATCGAGTATCTTGTCTTATGTGCCTCATTCAATATCAACTTCCTTAATCCACCCAACTTCGGTACCCAAATACGATTTGCAAAATATCGAATTCCGTCTTCCCGTATAACAAGTTGCTTCTCATACTTCTTCATTATTTCATTTCTTATGTTTTCTTTATTGAGTGCTTCTTGTTGTACTTCTTTGATTTGTGAGTTGAGATTCATGCGAATTTTTATGTTCATTGCTCGAACTCGGATTGGTTCTCGTTCCTTTCTGCTTAGAGCATCGGCCACTACGTTCGCTTTCCCGGGATGATAACGAATTTCACAATCATAGTCATTTATTAACTCGACCCACCTACGTTGCCTCATGTTCAACTGTTTCTGATCAAAAATATGTTGAAGGCTTTTATGATCAGTAAACACAGTGCATTTAACCCCATACAAGTAGTGTCTCCATATCTTCAATGCAAACACGACTGCTCCCAGTTCTAGATCATGCGTCGTATAATTCCGCTCGTGAATCTTTAATTGTCGGGATGCGTATGCAATAACTTTCTTCCGTTGCATAAGAACGCAACCAAAACCTTGTCACGAAGCGTTACAATATATTTCAAAATCATCGTTCCCTTCTGGTAACGATAAAATAGGCGCCGTAGTTAACTTCTTCTTTAGTAATTGAAATGCACTCTCCTGCTCAGAAGTCCATTCATATTTCTTCCCTTTTTGTGTTAACGCTGTCAACGGCTTAGCTATTCGGGAAAAATCTTGAATAAACCTTCTATAATAACCGGCTAAACCCAAAAATTGGCGTATCTGCATTGCTGTCTTAGGAGTCTCCCATTTTTCAATGGCTTCAATTTTTGCTGGATCAACCTGAATTCCTTTGCTACTAACAACGTGGCCAAGAAATTGCACTTCTTTCAACCAGAAAGCACATTTAGAAAATTTAGCATATAGCTGTTCTTTTCTTAACAACTCTAATATTAAACTTAAATGCTGCTCATGCTCTTGCTCACTCTTGGAATAGATAAGAATGTCATCAATGAAAACAATAACAAACTTATCTAAATATGGACTACAAACTCGATTCATGAGGTCCATGAATACAGCTGGCGCATTCGTCAATCCAAACGGCATGACCAAAAATTCGTAATGACCGTAACGTGTCCGAAAAGCAGTTTTCGGTATATCTTCTTCTTTGACACGTAATTGATGATAACCCGATCTTAGGTCGATTTTCGAATAAACACATGATCCTTGGAGTTGATCAAATAAGTCGTCAATTCTCGGTAGTGGATACCGATTCTTGATAGTTAACTTATTTAATTCACGATAATCTATACACATTCGGAAAGATCCGTCTTTCTTCTTGACGAATAAAATTGGAGCTCCCCACGGTGAAGTACTTGGTCGTATGAATCCACGATCCAGTAATTCTTTTAACTGACTCTGAAGTTCTTTTAACTCGGACGGTGCAAGTCTATATGGAGCACGGGCAACCGGTGCAGCTCCTGGTACAAGATCTATTTGAAATTCTACAGATCTAAATGGAGGTAATCCCGGCAACTCTTCCGGAAATACTTCAGGAAAATCTCTTGCCACAGGCACGTCATTGATGCACTTCTCTTTTTCTTTCTTTTCGACTTTATTAACATGTGCTAAGATAGCATAGCACCCTTTCTTCAAGTACTTTTGAGCTTTCAAATAACTAATGAGTTTTAGCTTTGAGTTACCCTTCTCTCCATAAATCATTACTGGCGTTTTATCCTTACGAGGAATGCGAATTGCCTTCTTGGTGCACACAACTTCAGCTCCTATTTTGGACATCCAGTCCATGCCGATTATTACATCAAAACTTCCTAATTCTACGGGTATCAAATCAATCTTAAATGTTTCTCCGGCTAAATTTATTTTACAATCACGGCAAATTTTATCGGCTTTAATTAGTTTACCATTATCTAACTCAATCATGTACTTAACATCTAAAGGTAATGATGAACAATTCAATTTAGCGTCAAAGTCTCTACACACGTAACTTCTATCAGCACCAGTATCAAATATAATAGATGCGGATAAGTTATTAATGGTAAACATACCCGTAACAAGCTCCGGATCTTCGCGTGCCTCTCTAGCATTAATAACAAATGCTCTCCCACGTGCAGGTCTGACATTCTTCTCTGAATTCGGGCACTGACTCTTATAGTGACCTTGTTTTCCACACCCAAAACAAGTAACGGTAGCCAAAGCAGTTCTATTTGCGTTGGTGGCAGGAGTCTTGGTACCATTTGCATTTGTAACGAGAGCCCTACAATCTTCCGCAAGATGACCCTGTCGATTACACTTGGTGCATAACACACTACAGTAACCAAAGTGATGTTTGTGGCATCGGTTGCATAAAGGATTTTGTCCTTTGTAACCAAAGCTTGAACCACTACCTGCACCGTGCGTGGTTTCTTGTTTCTTAAAAGATTGTTGTTGGTTACCTCAATCATAATTTCCATTCCACTTTCTTTTGTTACCTGATACCTTCACATCAGTATTGGATGCTTTCTTATCCATGATGACCTGATCCATTAGCTCGTTTGCCATGGTTATAGCTTCATGAATTGTCTTAGGTTTCGATGCTGTAACATTTGCCTTGACCTTTTTGGGCAAACCATCTTTGTACATTTCAATCTTCCGTTCTTCGGTTGGAACCAATTCAGGACATAGCAAAACTAATTCCATGAATCGCTGATTGTAGTTGGTGATTTCAGTACCAACAACCTTCAGGCTTCGTAATTCATCTTCCAACTTTCTAACCTCGTTCCTTGGACAATACTCGTTGATTAACATTATTTTGAATTCTTCCCATGGAGTATCATAAGCTACATCTCCTCCTACAGCCTTCACATAATTTTTCCACCACGTGAGTGCACTATTTTGTAAAGTGCACGATGCATACTTGGTCATGTCCTTTTCAACACAACCACTGATTTTAAACACAGTCTCCATCTTTTCTATCCACCGGGTTAAACCGATCGGTCCTTCTGTTCCACTGAATGATGAGGGCTTGCAAGCTTGAAAAGTTTTGTAAGTGCACCCTACACGAGGATTTGGGTTAACTGCAGCACCTCTTGCAGCCTCGACCCATAACATTCTGTCGTTCACTCGCTGATTGATGTGTTCCTGGATTTCTTGTTCCGTCATTCGGTTCAATCGCGCCATATTCTTCTATAAGAATGAAAAGAAAATAATTATTCACATGGAATATTATAGATGTAGTGTATATTTACAGTACATTATAGCTTATTAATAATATGAACCAGGTATTATTATAAAAGCCTTTTCTTCTTATTAGCGTTTTATAATTATATCTAGGGTAGTACCTACCCGTTAATGTCCATACTTAATAGCTTAGTACAGAATCAATTACTACCATCTAAATAATACTTAACCATGGAAAATTATTGCATTTCACACTTCACTATTTTACATATGCTTATCTTACATCGAACATTAAGCAAACCACACTAATAATATTATACAAAACATTATATGATCCCATGGTTTAATACGGCAGCGCATCGTTTGGTCTATTTTCTAGGACGTTTAGGTTCAAAGAATCGCTTAATGCTTATCCTGGCTGTCTGCCTATATTTTGGCTGTGGGACTGAAGAACTGGATGCCGGGATAGAACGAATAGGAATAGCGGGAATAGGGGTGGTAGTGTCTAGTGGAGTTGGTGCCACATCATCCTTATTAAACTCAGGATTTGAATTTTCTAATTCATTAGCCTTTCGTTTCTTTCCTAGTTCGAACTCTTCTTTTGTAATTTCCTGTATTTCTTCCTCGGGTTCACTTTCCTCCTCGGGTTCACTTTCCTCCTCGGGTTCACTTTCCTCCTCGGGTTCACTTTCCGGGTTCTCTATAGTCGATTCATCCGGAATTTGTGAGTCTTCCCCAAAGATATTATTTTCGTCATCGGATAGGTTAATGACTGGAACACCATCTGAAGATTCTGGTTCGGAGTCGCTGAATGTGATAACAAGTTTTGAGCCCGACATCTATCACACAACAACTAACCCATTAGTACTACATAATATTTACATATAAATTTTAACCAACAATGATAAGCAATGGTTTTTAAATCAGACCCGGTCAAAGTCCAGACTTACTAATGTATCCTAACGACTTATCAGTTAGACACACTAATGCAAACCTGGTTCGCTAAGACCACCGCTCTGATACCACATGTCATAACCCGTCCTTAACCGTAAGAACGTGTTAGATAACGTATGATTTTATTGCGAGGTATTGACCTCTATATGCGACATTTTTAAAAGAAAAACTGCATATATTATACATTACAAACCATGATTCTTATTTTTGATACAAGCTTTGGACGAAATAAAGATGATTATCGTTTAGCGATAATCTTCGACTTACAAACTTTACAAATGATGATAACAACACGATTTCTAGCATATTTTACAACACAAGTTCTTGGATATGCAGTCTTATTTTTGACACAAATATGCGTACGCAAGATCCTGCTCAAATTCAACATAATGCAGCGGAAGCTTTTAGAAATCACCTGAGAATATACATGTTTTAAAAGGTCAACATAAAGTTGGTGAGATATAGGTTTAGTGCCGGCAGCAATATATATATAGACCACAAGATTTCGTATATAAACAGTTTAATAAAAATATTCTAAGTGGTTGAGCACTTGGTAACCATACTTAACAATTAATCACGTCGCATATTCCCTTTAATATGAAATCTTACTACACTGTACCAAGTGTAGTCACGAAACGAAGTACTGTGCAACCGTTGAATACTGGTCGTCCAGTCCGGTTGGGGTTGTCAGGCCCGATAGATCTATCAACAGGATTCGCGTTTACAATACCGCTGTAAATATTAGTTACCAAGCTACAGGGAAGTATGCCAATGGTACAACTCAACGTAGAATATATTTTTCAGTTACTTGTGTCCATATTGTAAAACATAAAATACATGTATTCTCATCCCGAAATATTTAGAGTTTAAAAGTGGGACTATATACTCACTGTTGTCTCGAAGATATATATATTTTTGACTTGGTCTTCCGGTTGATATCACGAACCTATCCATATATAATATATCAATACCTTTTCTTTTTAAACAAACGTCACATATATATACTTGTTATACTTTTAATACTTTTTGTAATTCCTTAGTCCGTAGTTAGCAGTTCATTGTTAGTAATTCAATTTTAATGGTTCATATTTAGATGTTTAATATACCCGCAATGAAATAAATAAAACCCCCAACTAAATAAATAAAACCCCATCGTATATGTATTGGTCGAGATTAATCTTGACCCACGGTACCGGTGTTGTCAAATGACGTGTTGCGTACATAAAGTACCGGTGTTGTCAAATGACGTGTTGCGTACAATCATGGGATCTTATGATTAATCTTCTCGTGTTGTTTTACGGGTGATCCTGAACCATATAAAATTGAATTATGAGTACATATGTATAAAATATAATGTTATCTTAGAAAGATGTGATTTATTTAATTTTTCCCAATTAATCCCGAAGTTAAACAAGTCTTGGATAACCAATTTTGTTTCGGTCATAGTTTCTTCGTTACAAATCCGTTTTCGTTGATTCAACTTGCCATCTCCTTGGATCGAGTTCCTCTTTAAGACTATGAACTGTAAATACCTTAGTTTGTATTCAAAATCATACGGCATAGGTGAAACTTTAGTGATACTTATGAAGTTAAACATTTTTGTTACAAAAATATCATTTAATGACCATTTTTCTAAAAATACTTATACTTTGAATTAAATCATGAAATTTTTATGTGTTATCATATTCATAGTAAAAATCATTTTTCCAGAACATAAACCTTCAATTCAAAGTTTAAGATGGTTTTTAATTATCCAACCCAAAACAGTCCCCGGTTGCACTCCGACGTCGTAAAAACAGTTTTTAAGGTATTCTTTGAAAAACCAAGTTATACCTTGTTAAATTAGCATATACATAAGTTATATTACAGGTCTTGAAGTATTTTAAAAGTTAAGTTAGAAGGATCTATTTAGTTTGCAAACAAGTTTGAAAACTTTCAAACTATGTTCTTGTTGTTAAATTTTTATACCACAAAATAAGATAGCTATATATATATGAATCGAATAAGGTTATGAACAAAGTTACTACCTCAAGTATGATGAAGAAAGTTACTGAATAAACAAGATATGAACTTGTTCTTGATGAGTTGGAAGATTAAAAAGTGATTCATGAAAAGAAACAAAGGTTGTAAGTAAGTTTATATATAAATTAACTTACATGAATTGAATCAAAGTTTAAACATAGTTTTACCTTGATTATGGAGCTAGAAACTTATGAAGATCTTAAGGAATACTTGAAGATTGAAGATGAACGAGTTTAGGAGTTAATCTAGCTTGAAAGGAAGTTGATGTGGAAGTATGTGTGTGTGTAAAAAAAACGTGTGGATATGTATGTATATATAGACTTTTTGTTTTGATTTTTAGCTCATAAGTCTTGATTAATGACAAAGGATTGGCTCCCACAAGTTGCTATCATGTCCCTTAATCATTCATGGCTGATCATTGGTATTTCCTATTGGTATATACCAATAGTAAATACATCTAGAAGGTGGGTATGATACGGGTACATATACCGTAGATATACGTATAGAAATCTTGTGAAAAATGGAATGAGGATTCAAATATAGCTATCTTTTGTGAATACACTTATATGGTTTTATGTAATTAAGTTCTTAAAAGTGATTAAATACATTACTTATACGATATATGTATAAACATTATAGGTTATAAGTATTTATGTCAAATAACGTTACGTATGGTTATCGTTTTGAAAACTTAAGTTAGTAGTTTCAAAATATACTTATAACTTATTGTTATTAATTCAAAATGAGATATTAAAACATCCTTAAATCATGTTAAATATGTATATATACATATATATACACAAACGTATAATTATCATATATTGTATAGTTCGTGATATCATCGGTCAAACTAGACGGTCAAACGTTGTGTAAAACTCATTTCAAAAACATAAGTCTCAACAATTTAGATTGCTTATCATGTTGGTAAGGTTTAATTTATGTAAATATTAATCTTATAAGTATAGAACGATCAAAAAATGGCGGGTCGTTACACTACAACACATAAAACATTGATGTTCACAACATCCATTAGTACGCAAGATTTTAAGGCTAGCCCTACGAATGGAATCGTCAACATCGAACTTAAATCCCATCCGTCCTAATTAATGTGGTATCGTCAACATCGAACTTAAACCCACATATGAGGTATCATCAACATCGAACTTAAACCCTCATCGAATAAATTAAAGTGGTATCGTCAACATCGAACTTAAACCCACATATGAGGTATCGTCAACATCGAACTTAAACCCTCATCGAATGTCACTACAATAATGGTATGGCTTCGTCAACATCGAATTATAAATCCATACATGAGGTATCACCAACATCGAACTTTAACCCTCATCAGAACATACAAACAATATACTCTAGGATATGGTATCGTCAACTCGAACTTCAACCCATATTCCACAAGTAAATAAATCATATACATACATATATAATTATTCCATTCACCTTGGAAATGCCCGCACAAGTCATGTACAACATGATCTTCGTCCTCAAATTCGAGCAAGTAACCACCTATATCACACATAGGTACAATATATACATAAATAACAATTCTCTAAAAGAGAACTCAACACTCACATCCCTTAGTCGAGGGATCTCACCTTGCTCGTTTGATCCGCCCATTTATCTCCTAATGAGCTCAATCAGATTACCACTTCGGGTGGTAATTCAAACCCACACTAATAAGTACAAGTTAACCCAATTTTCACTTTACACTAATTAGACCAACCTAGGTCCCGACACTAGATTACTACTTAGGTATTGATCATTTCAAACACCATATACATCAAAACCCCAACACGAGCAATATTGACCCATATTGCATTTGACCACGTTTGACTTATTGTTAAAAATACCATTTTAACCCAAAATCACTTCTCACGTTTACTTTCATTCAAAAATGCCATTTAACACTTAACAAAAGTGTTAACACCCATTTAATCCAAACTTAGTGTCATTACCAAATTCGACCCAAGTCAATTTACCTATTTTGACAAAAGTCACAAAACGCCCAAAATCACTAACGACTAGTGATTATATTTCCAAAACACTAATTAACAACTAAATCAAGTATTTACATACTTGATTCACCAAAACTCATTTTGACAACAAACCAAGTCAACATCCAATTTTGACCAAAATCAAACCCTTTAACACACCCAAATCGCCACCATACCACCAATTGATTAACAACACTATCAAAGGTTGACTTTAGATCATAAACCTAGACATCTACAACAACTTCACATCTTTGAGGCATTTCATCAAACACCTTGTGTGCATGACTTCAAACTTGTTCTTATGAACACCAAAATCACCAATACTCCTCCAATCTAGTGACTATCACTTAAATCAAAGATAAATACACCCAAATTCATCATTAAACCCTAATCCCACCATATTAGGGTTAATCACCACAAGCTTACACCAAAACCCCAAAATTTCATAAGAAATGGGTTATATAACTCATCATCAACTCAAACCCTAACACAAACAAGAATCAAACAATTAAAATTGGAGGTAGAACTTACCATCACCATCAAAACGTAGCTAAAAGAGAGATGAACAACATTAACTCTTGCACCTTGAAGAGATTCCAATTCCTTCTTCTCCAATCCAAGGTTTATCTCACTAAAACATTGGAGGTTTCTCACTCTAGAAAGATGAGAGGATTGTGTGGATGTGAAAATGAGGATAAGATAAGGTTTTGGCCATATTTATAGCACAAAACCGGTCCCAACACGAAATAACCAAAATTCCCCTTTTAAAATATTAAAAATAACGAACGGGTCTTACAACTCTCCCCCACTAAAACTGGATCACGTCCCCGTGATCTCCGTCAATTAGCAAAATCGGACCCACACTCTATGGTCCTTCGACCCACATCAAATCTCGATATCCATAACAGTTTCCATTAACGCGAATATTTCACCACACGCTAATAATCACTAGCGTGCATTACCGCAACTAGCGGTATGTCATACGCTTAACGTCCAAAACACCCACTTAGGAAATACAGAAAAACACCATATATTCCTTCAAATTCTCTCAGCTACAACTCGTACAAGCTACATCCATAACTATATCACCCAACACGATCTACTAAACTCACTACGCTGTGAATCGAGTCTTGAATTAATCCAAATCGAGAAGGATTTATGCCGCATCAAAACTCCGTACTTCAACAACTCGTACCAGCCAATCGAGAATGTTCTCTGAATCAAGAACCAACCTTCCCGTCTCCACCACCGGGTCATTCCTTCAACGAAGAAATTTCGATATCACCAAAAAATCATACTAGGGACACAACTTTCCTATCAATCAATCCGCACGCGACCATCAGTCTCTGGATTAATCCAGGACGACAATATTACACCACGAGTTAGAGGAAACATCTACCCTCGACACAGGGTTTCTCCACTAAACCCTACAACACATCCAAACAATACGGCTTCCTAGTACTACCATGGGAACTATTCATGTACTAGAATTCCGTCAACAACGAATTATCACCCCAACAATTCGCAATTCGTCACGCGACCCATAGAAATATCCACCAACGCCTGGTGAATCCTCTTGCCTCGACCGTCCGTTAAGGATGGCCTCAACATTTCAATGCAACTAACGGGTCGCATCACTAGGGAACACACTCTTGCAAATAAACAACATCTGCGTGCCTCGATGTGAGACAACCAGAACTGACACTCCCCGCCTCACGATCATCCATAAAGTGGAATAATCCACTGACGATCTCCACGATCACGTTTCTCGACAGGGAAAATGCAGTATTCACCACGATATCGAACTCGGTCCCATTCAATAATCTTGTATGAGTTTCACGAAAACTCAGATTTTCACTAAGAGAGCACCCACAATGACAGCTTCATTTTTTTTTTCACTCCGAGACCTCAAGCTTCACATTTGGTCTCATACCGCACATTGGTACAACACGATCACCGTACATAAGGGGACTTACACTCCCCTCGATCCCATCACACAAACTTCACACATAACATTCCGGAATTGTAACCCATAATCGTAATGCACGATCTCGAGTCGACATCAACAACCCGTCACTCTTTCTCGTTAGGAACTACGAATCCCTATTGAGGCCTAACACGGTACACTCTGATACTTCAGTATACAATACACCACCGGATCTTCCACGAGCGGCAGTAAAAACTCCCCCACTTAGGATTCATCTCCACATTCTCACTGCCAGGATGATAACATCTCGCAGAATTGTCATTCCATGACACACATGATCATTCTCACCGTTGGTCATAAACACCAAATCACTGTAAATTCACTTTAGGCTCGCAGAGCCGTCATATACAATCACTTGAAATGCTGTACACGCGACGGCATCGCACCTTTATACCACAAATCACAATCAACTGCCTTGATCGTTCACAAAGAGAACTCCACCAAAGTCCCACATGTGCCCCTATGCCTAAGCATATTCCACTCTGATTAATAAGTCGTGCTTCTCAGTCGAGATCACCCGGCCTTCCACTCAACAAACCTTTGTCAACAATTGCTCACTCTCATGGAGAAGAGTGACCAATCTGACACAATAATTGCATCGACCGCAATATCAACACCTCATCATAATCTTCGGCCTAACCGACCATTAAGTCAATCACCGGTTCACCGGTCATCTTTACCCGTCTCTCACTTAAGAGCAACCAGATTCGCTCATCCATCACTTCATAATAAGCATTCACCGCAATGCTCTTAAACTTCGACTTTCGCAACCGTCGAATTACTATCACCCATCAATTACTTTTATAATCTCCGATGCTTCCAAGCGTATCTCACGGTCACCCTAAGTACAAAGTGATCACACTATCACCAGAGTTGAACATCACACTAGCAGGTATAAGGGGGCACCTGAAGCAGTGTCATGCAAACTCCCACCGCAGTCTACCGATTTTCAGAAACTCGATCCTTGGGTTCCATATACTCGATGTCACCTGAAATGTCCCGTTCATATTGATTATAAATGTTCCATATTAATTGATTTCATCGTGAGGTTTTGACCTCTATATGAGACGTTTTTCAAAGACTGCATTCATTTTTAAAACAACCATAACCTTTATTTTATCGATAAAGGTTTAAAAAGCATTACGTAGATTATCAAATAATGATAATCTAAATTATACCATTTACACACGACCATTACATAATGGTTTACAATAAGAATATATTACATCAAAAATAAGTTTCTTGAATGCAGTTTTTACATAATATCATACAAGCATGGACTCCAAATCTTGTCCTTATTTTAGTATGCAACAGCGGAAGCTCTTTAATAATCACCTGAGAATAAACATGCTTTAAACGTCAACAAAAATGTTGTTAAGTTATAGGTTTAACCTATATATTTATCAATCGAAATAATAGACCACAAGATTTCATATTTCAATACATCCCATACATAGAGATAAAAATCATTCATACGGAGAACACCTGGTAACCGACATTAACAAGATGCATATAGAATATCCCCATCATTCCGGGACACCCATCGGACATGATAATTTTGAAGTACTAAAGCATTCCAAATTCCAGAATGGGGCTTGTTGGGCTCGATAAATCTTTCTTTAGGATTCGCGTCAATTTGGGGGTCTGTTCCCAAATTCTTAGGCTACCAAGCTAAAAAGGGGCATATTCGGCTTCGATCATTCACCCATAAAAAGTAGTTTCATTTACTTGTGTCTATTTCGTAAAACATTTATAAATTTGCATGTATCCCAAAATATTAGATTTTAAAAGTGGGACTATAACTCACTTTCACAGATTTTTACTTCGTCGGGAAGTAAGACTTGGCCACTGGTCGATTCACGAACCTATAAAAAATATGTACATATATATCAAAGTATGTTCAAAATATATTTACAACATTTTTAATACGTTTTAACATTTTAAGTTTATTAAGTCAGCTATCCTCGTTAGTAACCTACAACTAGTTGTCCATAGTTAGATGTACAGAAAATAAATTGATATATATTATCTTGACCCAATCCGCGACCCAGTGTATACACGTCTCAGGCTAGATCACAACTCAAAGTATATATATATTTTTGGAATCAACTTCAACCCTATATAGCTAAATCCAACATTACTGCATATAGAGTGTCTATGGTTGTTCCAAATAATATATATAGATGGGTCGATATGATATGTCAAAACATTTACATACGTGTCTATGGTATCCCAAGATTACATAATATATTAGAATACATGTATAATACAATACAATTTAGCAAGGATATGATTAATATAGATTTGTTACCAATTTTCACGTAGCTATAACAAGCAAAAATATCCAATCTTGTTTTACATATAATTTCTTCGTTTTAAATCCGTTTTGAGTGAATCCAATTGCTATGGTTTCATATTGAACTTAAGTTTATGAATCTATACAGAAAAATTATAAGTTTATAGTCGGAAATACAGGTTACAAGTCATTTTTTTAAAGGTAGTCATTTCAGTCGAAAGAATGACGTCTAGATGACCATTTTGGAAAACATACTTCCACTTTGACTTTAACCATGATTTTTGGATATAGTTTCATGTTCATAAGAAAAATAATTTTCCCAGAAGAACAACTTTTAAATTAAAGTTTATCATAGTTTTTAATTAACTAACCCAAAACAGCCCGCGGTGTTACTACGACGGCGTATATCAAGTTTTACGGTGTTTTTCGTGTTTTCTGGTTTTAAATCATTAAGATAGCATATCATATAGATATAGAACATGTGTCTAGTTGATTTTAAAAGTCAATTTAGAAGGATTAACTTTTGTTTGCGAACAAGTTTAGAATTAACTAAACTATGTTCTAGTGATTTCAAGTTTAAACCTTCGAATAAGGTAGTTTTATATATATGAATTGAATGATGTTATCAACATCATTACTACCTCAATTTTTGTGGATAAACCTATTGGAAATGAGAAAAATAGATCTAGCTTCAAAGGATCCTTGGATGGCTTGAAAGTTCTTGAAGCAGAATCATGACACGAAAACAAGTTCAAGTAAGATTTTCACTCGAAATAAGATTGTTATAGTTATAGAAATTGAATCAAAGTTTGAATATGAGTATTACCTTGTATTAGAAAGATATATTACTGTAAATAAGAAAGATTTCTTGAGGTTGGATGATCACTTTACAAGATTGGAAGTAAGCTAGCAAACTTGTAGTATTCTTGATTTTATGAAACCAGAACTTATAGAATTTATGAAGAACACTTAGAACTTGAAGATAGAACTTGAGAGAGATCAATTAGATGAAGAAAATTGAAAAATGAAAATGCTTGTAGGTGTTTTTGGTCGTTGGTATATGGATTAGATATAAAGGATGTGTAATTTTGTTTACATGTAAATAAGTCATGAATGATTACTAATATTTTTGTAATTTTATGAGATATTTCATGCTAGTTGCCGAATGATGGTTTCCACATGTGTTAGGTGACTCACATAGGCTGCTAAGAGCTGATCATTGAAGTGTATATACCAATAGTATATACATCTAAAAGCTGTGTATTATACGAGTACGAATACGGGTGCATACGAGTAGAATTGTTGATGAAACTGAACGAGGATGTAATTGTAAGAATTTTTGTTAAGTAGAAGTATTTTGATAAGTGTCTTGAAGTCTTTGAAAAGTGTATGAATACATATTAAAACACTACATGTATATACATGTTAACTGAGTCGTTAAGTCATCGTTAGTCGTTACATGTAAGTGTTGTTTTGAAACCTTTAGGTTAACGATCTTGGTAAGTGTTGTTAACCCATTGTTTATTATATCAAATGAGATGTTAAATTATTACATTAACATGATATTATGATGTATTAATATATCTTAATATGATATATATACAATTAAATGTCGTTACAACGATAATCGTTACATATATGCCTCGTTTCGAAATCATTAAGTTAGTAGTCTTGTTTTTACATATGTAGTTCATTGTTAATATACTTAATGATATGTTTACTTATTATAATACCATGTTAACTATATATATATATATATATATATATATATATATATATATATATATATCCATATATATGACATCATATAGTTTTTACAAGTTTTAACGTTCATGAATCACCGGTCAACTTGGGTGGTCAATTGTCTATATAAAACCTATTTCAATTAATCAAGTCTTAACAAGTTTGATTGCTTAACATGTTGGAAACACTTAATCATACAAATATCAATTTCATTTAATATATATAAACATGGAAAAGTTCAGGTCACTACAGTACCTACCCATTAAATAAATTTCGTCCCGTAATTTTAAGTAGTTGGAGGTGTTGACGTATCTTCTGGAAATAAGTGCGGGTATTTCTTTTTCATCTGATCTTCTCATTCCCAGGTGAACTTGGGTCCTCTACGAGCATTCCATCGAACCTTAACAATTGGTATCTTGTTTTGCTTAAGTCTTTTAACCTCACGATCCATTATTTCGACGGGTTCTTCGATGAATTGAAGTTTTTCCTTGTTTTGGATTTCGTCTAACGGAATAGTGAGATCTTCTTTAGCAAAACATTTCTTCAAATTCGAGACGTGGAAAGTATTATGTACAGTCGCGAGATGTTGAGGTAACTCAAGTCGGTAAGCTACTGGTCCGACACGATCAATAACCTTGAATGGTCCAATATACCTTGGATTTAATTTCCCTCGTTTAGCAAATCGAACAACGCCTTTCCAAGGTGCAACTTTAAGCATGACCGTTTCTCCAATTTCAAATTCTATATCTTTTCTTTTAATGTCAGCATAGCTCTTTTGTCGACTTTGGGCGGTTTTCAACCGTTGTTGAATTTGGATGATCTTCTCGGTAGTTTCTTGTATTATCTCCGGACCCGTAATGTAGTGACCCGAACTTTTCCATGTATATATATATATATTAAATGAAATTGTTATTTACATGATTAAGTGTTTCCAACATGTTAACCAATCAAACTTGTTAAGACTTGATTAATTGAAATAGGTTTCATATAGACAATTGACCACCCAAGTTGACCGGTGATTCACGAACGTTAAAACTTGTAAAAACTATACGATGACATATATATGGTTATATATATAGTTAACATGATTTTATTATAAGTATGTATCTCATTAGGTATTTTAACAATGAGTTATATACATAAAAATGAGACTATTAATTTAAGAAACTCGAAAACGATATATATAACGATTATCGTTATAACAACGTCTTACTAGGTACATATGAATCATATTAAGATATTGATACACTTGGTTAATTATGTTAAATAATAAGTAAATATATTATTAAGTGTATTAACAATGAAATACATATGTAAAAATAAGACTACTAACTTAATGATTTCGAAACGAGACATATATGTAACGATTATCGTTGTAACGACATTTAACTGTATATATATCATACTAAGATATATTATATATCATAATATCATGATAATATAATAATTTAACATCTCATTTGTTATAATAAACAATGGGTTAACAACATTCAACAAGATCGTTAACCTAAAGGTTTCAAAACAACATTTACATGTAACGACTAACGATGACTTAACGACTCAGTTAAAATGTATATACATGTAGTGTTTTAATATGTATTCATACACTTTTGAAAGACTTCAAGACACTTATCAAAATACTTCTACTTAACAAAAATGCTTACAATTACATCCTCGTTCAGTTTCATCAACAATTCTACTCGTACAATACACAGCTTTTAGATGTATGTACTACTGATATATACACTCCAATGATCAGCTCTTAGCAGCCCATGTGAGTCACCTAACACATGTGGGAACCATTATTTGGCAACTAGCATGAAATATCTCATAAAATTACAAAAATATGAGTAATCATTCATGACTTATTTACTTGAAAACAAAATTACATATCCTTTATATCGAATCCATACACCAACGACCAAAAACACCTACAAACACTTTCATTCTTCAATTTTCTTCATCTAATTGATCTCTCTCAAGTTCTATCTTCAAGTTCTAAGTGTTTTTCATAAATTCCAAAAGTTCTAGTTTCATAAAATCAAGAATACTTCCAAGATTGCAAGTTTACTTCCAAGTTTTCTAAATCCATTCCAAGTAATCATCCAAGATCAAGAAACCTTTGTTACTTACAGTAGGTTATCTTTCTAATACAAGGTAATAATCATATTCAAACTTTAATTCAATTTCTATAACTATAACAATCTTATTTCGAGTGGAAATCTTACTTGAAATTGTTTTCGTGTCATGATTCTGCTTCAAGAACTTTTAAGCCATCCAAGGATCTTTTGAAGCTAGATCTATTTTTCTCATTTCCAGTAGGTTTATCCAAGGAACTTGAGGTAGTAATGATGTTCATAACATCATTCAATTCATACATATAAAGCTATCTTATTCGAAGGTTTAAACTTGTAATCACTAGAACATAGTTTATTTAATTCTAAACTTGTTCGCAAATAAAAGTTAATCCTTCTAACTTGACTTTTAAAATCAACTAAATACATGTTCTATATCTATATGATATGCTACCTTAATGATTTAAAACCTGGAAACACGAAAAACACCGTAAAATCGGATTTACGCTGTCGTAGTAACACCGCGGGCTGTTTTGGGTTAGTTAATTAAAAACTATTATAAACTTTGATTTAAAAGTTGTTATTCTGGGAAAATGATTTTTATTATGAACATGAAACTATATCCAAAAATAATGGTTAAACTCAAAGTGGAAGTATGTTTTCTAAAATGGTCATCTAGACGTCTTTCTTTCGACTGAAATGACTACCTTTACAAAAACGACTTGTAAATTATTTTTCCGACTATAAACCTATACTTTTTATGTTTAGATTCATAAAATAGAGTTCAATATGAAACCATAGCAATTTGATTCACTCAAAACGGATTTAAAATGAAGAAGTTATGGGTAAAACAAGATTGGATAATTTTTCTCATTTTAGCTACGTGAAAATTTGTAACAAATCTATTCCAACCATAACTTAATCAACTTGTATTGTATATTATATAATCTTGAGATACCATAGACACGTATACAATGTTTCGACCTATCATGTCGACACATCTATATATATTTCGGAACAACGATTGACACTCTATATGTGAATGTTGGAGTTAGCTATACAGGGTTGAGGTTGATTACAAAATATATATAGTTTTGAGTTGTGATCAATACTGAGATACGTATACACTGGATCGTGGATTGATTCAAGATAATATTTATCGATTTATTTCTGTACATCTAACTGTGGATAACTAGTTGTAGGTTACTAACGAGGACAGCTGACTTAATAAACTTAAAACATCAAAATATATTAAAAGTGTTGTAAATATATTTTGAACATACTTTGATATATATGTATATATTGTTATAGGTTCGTAAATCAACCAGTGGCCAAGTCTTACTTCCCGACGAAGTAAAAATCTATGAAAGTGAGTTATAGTCCCAGTTTTAAAATCTAATATTTTTAGGATGAGAATACATGCAGGTTTTATAAATGATTTACAAAATAGACACAAGTACGTGAAACTACATTCTATGGTTGAATTATCGAAATCAAATGTACCCCTTTTTATTAAGTCTGGTAATCTAAGAATTAGGGAACAGATATCCTAATTGACGCGAATCCTAAAGATAGATCTATTGGGCCTAACAAACCCCATCCAAAGTACCGGATGCTTTAGTACTTCGAAATTTATATCATATCCGAAGGGTGTCCTGGAATGATGCGGATATTATTATATATGCATCTTGTTAATGTCGGTTACCAGGTGTTCACCATATGAATGGTTTTTATCTCTATGTATGGGATGTGTATTGAAATATGAAATCTTGTGGTCTATTGTTACGATTTTATATATATAGGTTAAACCTATAACTCATCAACATTTTTGTTGACGTTTAAAGCATGTTTATTCTCAGGTAAATACTAAGAGGTTCCGCTGTTGCATACTAAAATAAGGACAAGATTTGGAGTCCATGTTTGTATGATATTGTGTAAAAACTACATTCAAGAAACTGATTTCGATGTAACATATTTGTATTGTAAACCATTATGTAATGGTCGTGTGTAAACGGGATATTTTAGATTATCATTATTTGATAATCTACGTAAAGCTTTTTAAACCTTTATTTATGAAATAAAGGTTATGGTTTGTTTTAAAAATGAATGCAGTCTTTGAAAAACGTCTCATATAGAGGTCAAAACCTCGCAACGAAATCAATTAATATGGAACGTTTTTAATCAATAAGAACGGGACATTTCAGTTGGTATCAGTGCGTTGGTCTTAGAGAACCAGAAAATTTGCATTAGTGTGTCTTATCGAGTTTGTTAGGATGCATTAGTGAGTCTGGACTTCGACCGTGTTTTCTTTAAAAATGATTGCTTAACATTTTTGTTGGAAACTATATATTATTAACTTGTATATATTATGTGATATATTAATCTCTTAACATGTTTGATATTGTGTGATAGATGTCTACCTCTAGCACAAATCCCATTGACTCACCTAATAATAACGAAGAGTCGAATATATATTGGACTGATTCACAAGTTCCCGAAGAAGAACCGGAAGAAGAATCAGAACCAGAAGAGGAGGAACCGGAGGAGGAAATAGAACCGGTGGGAGAAATAATAAAATGGTTAAGTAAAAGAAAATTCTCAACCAACCGACCAAGGTTAATTATGGTCAATGATGTTTCCGCCAAGGAAGCAAAATATTGGGAGGATTACCAATTCTCCGATGAATCGGATTCCGACGAGAATTTCGATGATGTTATAGAAATTACCCCAACTGAATTTAAAAAGGCAAAAGTAAATAATAAGGGAAAGGGCATAAAATAGAGAAATCTAATTCCAACCCCGATGAACTTTATATGTATCGTCAATCCCCGAAGCCCTTAAGTTGTAACAATGACCCGGGAACCTCTAAACCACCAGATTTTTCTAAACCGTTGTGGAAAACGACAGCTCGTATTAGGGGAACATCATATATCCCTAGAAACTTGGCAAAACGAACCAAAATCGAAGAAGAAGAAACGAGCGAGTCAGAATAAGATAGTTGTATTCGTGTGGTGTAATATATGTAATATAGTGTGCTTATGCTTTATGATATATGTAAAAATTGCTTGTATTAATAAGTATTTTTTTTATGAATCTAACTCTTGTCTATTTTACAGTATAAAAACACAAAATGGATAGACAACCCAATATTTTAAGAGACCTACCCGGAGACATGATTGATGATATCTTGTCTAGAGTCGGTCAGAATTCTTCGGCACAACTATTTACGGCGAAATCAGTTTGTAAGACATTCGAAGAACGTTCCAAGAATGTCTTGGTTTATAAGAGACTTTCGTTTGAAAGATGGGGGATATCACATTGGGAAACCCATAAGTTACGATGTGTTTACTTTGACGCATATATTGCGGGGAACCCAAATGCTATTTTACGCAACGGGTTAGGAAATTATTTTGACTCAATGTATCCGAATATAGGACTTCATGATTTAGAAAAAGCGGCTAACATGCAACATAAAGAAGCATGCTATGCTTACGGGTTAGTAATGTTCGCTTCTCACCAAAGTGAGAAAAAGAACATCGGGCTACAACTAGTAAACAAAACGTTCCCACAAGTGACGGAGTCGGTAATTGGGGTAAGAAATGAGGTTTTTAGGTTATTACGAGACTGTTGGTCATTACATAACCCTCGTCCCTTTGACGACGTTACAACACGCTGTCTTATCAACGGCCATAACGGTTATGTTCCACAAGACCAAGGATGGGAAGTAGTCCTAGTAAAACCAGAATGCATGACTTGTTTCTGGACGTATGAATTACGTGTCTTTATTGCCTTTGCTGAACGACTTGTGTACTAGCTAGAATTATCTTCACAACTATCTTGTATCAAAGTTATTGTGTGCTATATTTCATGCTTTATGTAAAATAGTATTGTAAGTTTGTAAAGTATTGTATAAAAGTTTGAACGAAAAATATTATTATAATCAGTTTTTCATATAGAATTGTAGTAGTTGAATTGTATATTAGCTACTAAGTATGAACTTAACGGGTAGGTACTACCCGAATTTAAACTTATAAAACGCTAATATGAAGAAAAAGCTTTTATAAATGAGTTCATATTATGCTACGAAATACTATTAACTACTCTTAATATTCTGTATGATTAACTTGTTCCATTTGACTATTTTGAAGGAAATGGCACCGACTACTCGACACACCATGAATATGAATGAAGAGGAATTCCGTACTTTTCTAGCTTCAAACATAGCCGCAGAATAGGCTGCGCTACATACCAACAATAACCTTGGATCTAGCAGTACAGGAAATCGTGTAGGATGCACCTACAAAGAATTCACTGCCTGCAAACCGTTGGAATTTGATGGAACCGAAGGACCGATCGGATTGAAACGGTGGACCGAGAAGGTCGAATCGGTGTTTGCCATAAGTAGGTGTACTGAAGAGGACAAAGTGAAGTACGCTACGCATACCTTCACAGGTTCTGCGTTAACATGGTGGAATACCTATCTAGAGCAAGTGGGACAAGATGATGCGTACGCACTACCGTGGTCAGCATTCAAGCACTTGATGAACGAGAAGTACTGTCCCAGAACCGAGGTCAATAAGCTCAAGACAGAACTTAGAAGGTTACGAACCCAAGGATTTGATATTACCACATACGAAAGACGATTCACATAATTGTGCCTATTGTGTCCGGGAGCGTTCGAAGATGAGGAAGAGAAGATCGACGCGTTTGTGAAAGGATTACCGGAAAGAATCCAAGAAGATATAAGTTCACACGAGCCCGCCTCCATACAACAGGCATGTAGAATGGCTCACAAACTAGTGAACCAGATTGAGGAAAGAATTAAAGAACAGACGCCTGAAGAGGCCAATGTGAAGCAAGTCAAAAGAAAGTGGGAGGAAAACGGTGATAAGAATCACCAATACAACAACAACAGCAATTACAATAATAATCGCAACAATTATCCTAACAATCGCAACATCAATCGCAACTACAACAAACGGCCCAACAACAACAACAACAACAATCATCCCAACAACAATAACAACCGCAACAACAACAACAATCAGAAGCAGCTATGCCAAAGGTGTGAAAAGTATCACTCGGGGTTCTGCACCAAATTTTGCAACAAATGTAAAAGAAATGGTCATAGCGCGGCGAAGTGTGAGGTCTACAGACCAGGGGTTAACAGAATGAAAGGAACAAATGGTGTCGGAACGAGTAATGGCGGAGCAAGTAGTGTCGGAGCAAGTTATGCCAATGTAGTTTGTTATAAATGTGGAAAACCGGGCCACATTATTAGAAATTGCCCGAACCAGGAGAACACGAATGGACAAGGCCGCGGAAGAGTTTTCAATATTAATGCGGCAGAGGCACAGGAAGACCCGGAGCTTGTTACGGGTACGTTTCTTATTGACAATAAATCTGCTTACATTTTATTTGATTCGGGTGCGGATAGAAGCTATATGAGTAGAGATTTTTGTGCTAAATTAAGTTGTCCATTGATGCCGTTGGATAGTAAATTTTTACTCGAATTAGCAAACAGTAAATTAATTTCAGCAGATAATATTTGCCGGAATCGAGAAATTAAACTGGGTAGCGAAATATTTAAGATTGATTTGATACCAGTAGAGTTAGGGAGTTTTGATGTAATAGTTGGCATGGACTGGCTGAAGAAGGTGAAAGCAGAGATCGTATGTTATAAAAATGCAATTCGCATTGTACGAGAAGAAGGAGAACCCTTAATGGTGTACGGAGAAAAGGGCAACATGAAGCTACATCTTATTAGTAATTTGAAGGCACAAAAACTAATAAGAAAAGGTTGCTATGCTGTTCTAGCACACGTCGAGAAAGTACAAACTGAAGAAAAGAGCATCAATGATGTTCCCGTCACAAAAGAATTTCCCAATGTATTTCCGAAAGAATTACCGGGACTACCTCCACATCGATCTATTGAATTTCAAATAGATCTTATACCAGGAGCTGCAACAATAGCTCGTGCTCCTTATAGACTCGCACCCAGCGAGATGAAAGAACTACAAAGCTAACTGCAAGAACTATTAGAATGTGGTTTCATTCGACCAAGCACATCACCATGGGGAGCTCCTGTTTTGTTTGTCAAGAAGAAGGATGGTACATTTAGGTTGTGTATTGACTACAGAGAGTTGAACAAACTTACCATCAAAAACCGTTATCCACTGCCGAGAATTAACGACTTATTTGATCAACTACAAGGCTCATCAGTTTATTCAAAGATCGATTTACGTTATGGATATCATCAAATGCGAGTAAAGGAGGATGATATTCCAAAAACTGCTTTTAGGACGCGTTATGGTCATTACGAGTTTATGGTTATGCCGTTTGGATTGACTAACGCACCAGCTGTGTTCATGGACCTTATGAATCGAGTGTGTGGGGCATATCTTGAAAAGTTTGTCATTGTTTTCATCGATGACATACTCATTTACTTAAAGAATGATCAAGAGCATGAAGAACATTTGAGAAAAGTGCTAGAAGTATTGAGGAAAGAAAAACTGTACGCTAAGTTTTCAAAGTGTGCATTTTGGTTGGAAGAAGTTCAATTCCTCGGTCACATAGTGAACAAAGAATGTATCCAGGTGAACCCGGCAAAGATCGAAACCGTTGAAAAGTGGAAAACCCCAAAAACTCCGAAGCATATATGAAATGTCCCGTTCTTATTGATTAAAAACGTACCATATTAATTGATTTCGTTGCGAGGTTTTGACCTCTATATGAGACGTTTTTCAAAGACTGCATTCATTTTAAAACAAACCATAACCTTTATTTCATCAATAAAGGTTTAAAAAGCTTTACGTAGATTATCAAATAATGATAATCTAAAATATTCTATTTACACATGACCATTACATAATGGTTTACCATACAAATATGTTACAACAAAATAAGTTTCTTGAATGCAGTTTTTACACAATATCATACAAGCATGGACTCCAAATCTCGTACTTATTTAAGTATGCGACAGCGGAAGCTCTTAATAATCACCTGAGAATAAACATGCTTAAAACGTCAACAAAAAATGTTGGTGAGTTATAGGTTTAACCTATATATATCAAATCGTAACAATAGACCACAAGATTTCATATTTCAATACACATCCCATACATAGAGATAAAAATCATTCATATGGTGAACACCTGGTAACCGACATTAACAAGATGCATATATAAGAATATCCCCATCATTCCGGGACACCCTTCGGATATGATATAAATTTCGAAGTACTAAAGTATCCGGTACTTTGGATGGGGTTTGTTAGGCCCAATAGATCTATCTTTAGGATTCGCGTCAATTAGGGTGTCTGTTCCCTAATTCTTAGATTATCAGACTTAATAAAAAGGGGCATATTCGATTTTGATAATTCAACCATAGAATGTAGTTTCACGTACTTGTGTCTATTTTGTAAATCATTTATAAAACCTGCATGTATTCTCATCCCAAAAATATTATATTTTAAAAGTGGGACTATAACTCACTTTCACAGATTTTTACTTCGTCGGGAAGTAAGACTTGGCCACTGGTTGATTCACGAACCTATAACAATATATACATATATATCAAAGTATGTTCAAAATATATTTACAACATTTTTAATATATTTTGATATTTTAAGTTTATTAAGTCAGTTGTCCTCGTTAGTAACCTACAACTAGTTGTCCACAGTTAGATGTACAGAAATAAATCGATAAATATTATCTTGAATCAATCCACGACCCAGTGTATACGTATCTCAGTATTGATCACAACTAAAACTATATATATTTTGGAATCAACCTCAACCCTGTATAGCTAACTCCAACATTCACATATAGAGTGTCTATGGTTGTTCCGAAATATATATAGATGTGTCGACATGATAGGTCGAAACATTGTATACGTGTCTATGGTATCTCAAGATTACATAATATACAATACAAGTTGATTAAGTTATGGTTGGAATAGATTTGTTACCAATTTTCACGTAGCTAAAATGAGAAAATTATCCAATCTTGTTTTACCCATAACTTCTTCATTTTAAATCCGTTTTGAGTGAATCAAATTGCTTTGGTTTCATATTGAACTCTATTTTATGAATCTAAACAGAAAAATTATAGGTTTATAGTCAGAAAAATAGGTTACAAGTCATTTTTGTAAAGGTAGTCATTTCAGTCGAAAGAACGACGTCTAGATGACCATTTTAGAAAACATACTTCCACTTTGAGTTTAACCATAATTTTTGGATATAATTTCATGTTCATAATAAAAATCATTTTCTCAGAATAACAACTTTTAAATCAAAGTTTATCATAGTTTTTAATTAACTAACCCAAAACAGCCCGCGGTGTTACTACGACGGTGTAAATCCGGTTTTACGGTGTTTTTCGTGTTTCCAGGTTTTAAATCATTAAGTTAGCATATCATATAGATATAGAACATGTGTTTAGTTGATTTTAAAAGTCAAGTTAGAAGGATTAACTTTTGTTTGCGAACAAGTTTAGAATTAACTAAACTATGTTCTAGTGATTATAAGTTTAAACCTTCGAATAAGATAGCTTTATATGTATGAATCGAATGATGTTATGAACATCAATACTACCTTAAGTTCCTTGGATAAACCTACTGGAAAATAGAAAAATGGATCTAGCTTCAACGGATCCTTGGATGGCTCGAAGTTCTTGAAGCAGAATCATGACACGAAAACAAGTTCAAGTAAGATCATCACTTGAAATAAGATTGTTATAGTTATAGAAATTAAACCAAAGTTTGAATATGATTATTACCTTGTATTAGAATGATAAACTACTGTAAGAAACAAAGATTTCTTGAGGTTGGATGATCACCTTACAAGATTGGAAGTGAGCTAGCAAACTTGAAAGTATTCTTGATTTTATGTAACTAGAACTTGTAGAATATATGAAGAACACTTAGAACTTGAAGATAGAACTTGAGAGAGATCAATTAGATGAAGAAAATTGAAGAATGAAAGTGTTTGTAGGTGTTTTTGGTCGTTGGTGTATGGATTAGATATAAAGGATATGTAATTTTGTTTTCATGTAAATAAGTCATGAATGATTACTCATATTTTTGTAATTTTATGAGATATTTCATGCTAGTTGCCAAATGATGGTTCCCACATGTGTTAGGTGACTCACATGGGCTGCTAAGAGCTGATCATTGGAGTGTATATACCAATAGTACATACATCTAAAAGCTGTGTATTGTACGAGTACGAATACGGGTGCATACGAGTAGAATTGTTGATGAAACTGAACGAGGATGTAATTGTAAGCATTTTTGTTAAGTAGAAGTATTTTGATAAGTGTATTGAAGTCTTTCAAAAGTGTATAAATACATATTAAAACACTACATGTATATACATTTTAACTGAGTCGTTAAGTCATCGTTAGTCGTTACATGTAAGTGTTGTTTTGAAACCTTTATGTTAACGATCTCAATTAATGTTGTTAACCCATTGTTTATTATATCTAATGAGATGTTAAATTATTATATTATCATGAAATTATGATATATTAATATATCTTAATATGATATATATACGTTTAAATGTCGTTACAACGATAATCGTTACATATATGTCTCGTTTCGAAATCCTTAAGTTAGTAGTCTTATTTATATGTATATAACTCATTGATAATATACTTATGGAGATACTTACTTATCATAATCTCATGTTAACCATATGTATATCCATATATATATCGTCATGTCGTTTTTACAAGTTTTAACGTTCGTGAATCGCCTGTCAACTTGGGTGGTCAATTGTCTATATGAAACATATTTCAATTAATCAATTCTTAACAAGTTTGATTGCTTAACATGTTGGAAACATTTAATCATGTAAATATAAATCTCAATTAATATATATAAACATGGAAAATTTCGGGTCACTACAGTACCTACCCGTTGTTGAATTTGGATGATCAGCGTAGCTCTTTTGTCGACTTTGGGCGGTTTTCAACCGTTGTTGAATTTGGATGATCTTCTCGGTAGTTTCTTGTATAATATCCGGACCCGTAATCTGTCTATCCCCCACTTCACTCCAACAAATCGGAGACCTGCAATTTCTACCATAAAGTGCTTCAAACGGCGCCATCTCAATGCTTGAATGGTAGCTGTTGTTGTAGGAAAATTCTGCTAATGGTAGATGTCGATCCCAACTGTTTTCGAAATCAATAACACATGCTCGTAGCATGTCTTCAAGCATTTGTATCGTCCTTTCGCTCTGCCCATCAGTTTGTGGATGATAGGCAGTACTCATGTCTAGACGAGTTCCTAATGCTTGCTGTAATGTCTGCCAGAATCTTGAAATAAATCTGCCATCCCTATCAGAGATAATAGAGATTGGTATTCCATGTCTGGAGACGACTTCCTTCAAATACAGTCGTGCTAACTACTCCATCTTGTCATCTTCTCTTATTGGCAGGAAATGTGCTGATTTGGTGAGACGATCAACTATTACCCAAATAGTATCAAAACCACTTGCAGTCCTTGGCAATTTAGTGATGAAATCCATGGTAATGTTTTCCCATTTCCATTCCAAAATTTCGGGTTGTTGAAGTAGACCTGATGGTTTCTGATGCTCAGCTTTGACCTTAGAACACGTCAAACATTCTCCTACGTATTTAGCAACATCGGCTTTCATACCCGGCCACCAAAAATGTTTCTTGAGATCCTTGTACATCTTCCCCGTTCCAGGATGTATTGAGTATCTGGTTTTATGAGCTTCTCTAAGTGCCATTTCTCTCATATCTCCAAATTTTGGTACCCAAATCCTTTCAGCCCTATACCGGGTTCCGTCTTCCCGAATATTAAGATGCTTCTCCGATCCTTTGGGTATTTCATCCTTTAAATTTCCCTCTTTTAAAACTCCTTGTTGTGCCTCCTATATTTGAGTAGTAAGGTTATTATGAATCATTATATTCATAGATTTTACTCGAACGGGTTCTCTGTCCTTCCTGCTCATGGCATCGGCTACCACATTTGCCTTTCCCGGGTGGTAACGAATCTCAAAGTCGTAATCATTCAATAATTCAATCCACCTACGCTGCCTCATATTCAGTTGTTTCTGATTAAATATGTGTTGAAGACTTTTGTGGTCGGTATATATAATACTTTTGACCCCATATAAGTAGTGCCTCCAAGTCTTTAATGCAAAAACAACCGCGCCTAATTCCAAATCATGCGTCGTATAATTTTGTTCGTGAATCTTCAATTGTCTAGACGCATAAGCAATCACCTTCGTTCGTTGCATTAATACACAACCGAGACCTTGCTTTGATGCATCACAATAAATTACAAAATCATCATTCCCTTCAGGCAATGACAATATAGGTGCCGTAGTTAGCTTTTTCTTCAATAACTGAAACGCTTTCTCTTGTTCATCATTCCATTCAAATTTCTTCCCTTTATGCGTTAATGCAGTCAAGGGTTTTGCTATTCTGGAAAAGTCTTGGATGAACCTTCTGTAGTAACCAGCTAGTCCTAAAAACTGGCGTATGTGTTTCGGAGTTTTCGGGGTTTCCCACTTTTCAACAGTTTCTATCTTTGCCGGATCCACCTTAATACCTTCTTTGTTCACTATGTGACCGAGGAATTGAACTTCTTCCAACCAAAATGCACACTTTGAAAACTTAGCGTACAATTCTTCCTTCCTCAATACTTCTAACACCTTTCTCAAATGTTCACCGTGTTCTTGGTCATTCTTTGAGTAAATAAGTATGTCATCAATGAAAACAATGACAAACTTGTCAAGGTATGGTCCACACACTCGGTTCATAAGGTCCATGAACACAGCTGGTGCATTAGTTAAACCAAACGGCATGACCATAAACTCGTAATGACCGTAACGTGTTCTGAAAGCAGTCTTTGGAATATCATCTTCTTTCACCCGCATTTGATGATACCCGGAACGTAAGTCAATCTTTGAATAAACAGACGAGTCTTGTAGTTGATCAAATAAGTCGTCGATTCTCGATAGTGGGTAGCGGTTCTTGATGGTAAGTTTGTTCAACTCTCGGTAGTCGATACACAACCTGAATGTACCATCTTTCTTCTTGACAAACAAAACAGGAGCTCCCCACGGTGATGTACTTGGTCGAATGAAACCACGCTCTAAAAGTTCTTGTAATTGGCTTTGCAGTTCTTTCATCTCGCTGGGTGCGAGTCTGTAAGGAGCACGAGCTATTGGTGCAGCTCCTGGTACAAGATCTATTTGAAATTCAACGGATCACTGTGGGGGTAATCCCAGTAATTCTTTCGGAAATACATCGGGAAATTCTTTTGCAATGGGAACATCATTGATGCTCTTTTCTTCAGTTTGTACTTTCTCGACGTGTGCTAGAACAGCATAGCAACCTTTTCTTATTAGTTTTTGTGCCTTCAAATTAATAATAATATGTAGCTTCGTGTTGCCCTTTTCTCCGTACACCATTAAGGGTTTTCCTTTTTCTCGTATAATGCGAATTGCATTTTTGTAACAAACGATCTCTGCTTTCACTTCTTTCAACCAGTCCATACCGATTATCACATCAAAACTCCCTAATTCTACTGGTATCAAATCAATCTTAAATGTTTCGCTAACCAGTTTAATTTCTCGATTCCGACATATATTATCTGCTGAAATTAATTTACCATTTGCTAATTCGAGTAAAAATTTACTATCCAAAGGCGTCAATGGACAACTTAATTTAGCACAAAAATCTCTACTCATATAGCTTCTATCCGCACCCGAATCAAATAAAACGTAAGCAGATTTATTGTCAATAAGAAACGTACCCGTAACAAGCTCCGGGTCTTCCTGTGCCTCTGCCGCATTAATATTGAAAACTCTTCCGCGGCCTTGTCCATTCGTGTTCTCCTGGTTCGGGCAATTTCTAATAATGTGGCCCGATTTTCCACATTTATAACAAACTACATTGGCATAACTTGCTCCGACACTACTTGCTCCACCATTACTCGTTCCGACACCATTTGTTCCTTTCGTTCTATTAACCCCTGGTCCGTAGACCTCACACTTTGCCGCGCTATGACCATTTCTTTTACACTTGTTGCAAAATTTGGTGCAGAACCCCGAGTGATACTTTTCACACCTTTGGCATAGCTGCTTCTGATTGTTGTTGTTGTTGCGGTTATTATTGTTGTTCGGATGATTGTTGTAGTTACTGTTGTTGTTGTTGTTGTTGTTGTTGGGCCGTTTGTTGTAGTTGCGATTGATGTTGCGATTGTTGGGATAATTGTTGCGATTATTGTTGTAATTGCTGTTGTTGTTGTATTGGTGATTCTTATCACCGTTTTCCTCCCACTTTCTTTTGACTTGCTTCACATTGGCCTCTTCAGCAGTCTGTTCTTTAATTCTTTCTTCAATCTGGTTCACTAGTTTGTGAGCCATTCTACATGCCTGTTGTATGGAGGCGGGCTCGTGTGAACTTATATCTTCTTGAATTCTTTCCGGTAATCCTTTCACAAACGCGTCGATCTTCTCTTCCTCATCTTCGAATGCTCCCGGACACAATAGGCACAATTCTGTGAATCGTCTTTCGTACGTGGTAATATCAAATCCTTGGGTTCGTAACCCTCTAAGTTCTGTCTTGAGCTTATTGACCTCGGTTCTGGGACGGTACTTCTCATTCATCAAGTGCTTGAATGCTGACCATGGTAGTGCGTACGCATCGTCTTGTCCCACTTGCTCTAGATAGGTATTCCACCATGTTAATGCAGAACCTGTGAAGGTATGCATAGCGTACTTCACTTTGTCCTCTTCAGTACACTTACTTATGGCAAACACCGATTCGACCTTCTCGGTCCACAGTTTCAATCCGATCGGTCCTTCGGTTCCATCAAATTCCAAAGGTTTGCAGGCAGTGAATTCTTTGTAGGTGCATCCTACACGATTTCCTGTATTGCTAGATCCAAGGTTATTGTTGGTATGTAGCGCAGCCTGTACTGCGGCTATGTTTGAAGCTAGAAAAGTACGGAATTCCTCTTCATTCATATTCACGGTGTGTCGAGTAGTCGGTGTCATTTCCTTCAAAATAGTCAAATGGAACAAGTTAATCATACAGAATATTAAGAGTAGTTAATAGTATTTCGTAGCATAATATGAACTCATTTATAAAAGCTTTTTCTTCATATTAGCGTTTTATAAGTTTAAATTCGGGTAGTACCTACCCGTTAAGTTCATACTTAGTAGCTAATATACAATTCAACTACTACAATTGTATATGAAAAACTGTTTATAATAATATTTCGCGTTCAAATTTTTACACAATATTTTACAAACTTACAATACCGCTTATTTTACATATAGCATGAAATATAGCACACAATAAATTTGATACAAGATGGTTGTGAAGATAATTCTAGCTAGTACACAAGTCGTTCAGCAAAGGCAATAAAGACACGTAATTCATACGTCCAGAAACAAGTCATGCATTCTGGTTTTACTAGGATTACTTCCCATCCTTGGTCTTGTGGAACATAACCGTTATGGCCGTTGATAAGACAGCATGTTGTAACGTCGTCAAAGGGATGAGGGTTACGTAATGTCCAACAGTCCCGTAACAATCTTAAAACCTCATTTCTTACCCCAATTACCGACTCCGTCACTTGTGGGAACGTGTTGTTTAATAGTTGTAGCCCGATGTTCTTGTTCTCACTTTGGTGAGAAGCGAACATTACTAATCCGTAAGCATAACATGCTTCTTTATGTTGCATGTTAGCCGCTTTTTCTAAATCACGAGGTCCAATATTCGGATATATTAAGTCAAAATAATTTCTTAACCCATTGCGTAAAATAGCATTTGGGTTCCCCGCAATATATGCGTCAAAGTAAACACATCGTAACTTATGGATTTCCCAATGTGATATCCCCCATCTTTCAAACGAAAGCCTTTTATAAACCAAGGCATTCTTGGAACGTTCTTCGAATGTCTTACAAACTGATCTCGCCTTAAATAGTTGTGCCGAGGAATTCTGACCGACTCTAGACAGGATTTCATCAATCATGTCTCCGGGTAGATCTCTTAAAATATTGGGTTGTCTATCCATTTTGTGTTTTTATACTGTAAAATAGACAAGAGTTAGATTCATAAAAAAATACTTATTAATACAAGCAATTTTTACATATATCATAAAGCATAAGCACACTATATTACATATATTACACCACACGAATACAACTATCTTATTCCGACTCGCTCGTTTCTTCTTGTTCGGTTTTGGTTCGTTTTGCCAAGTTTCTAGGGATATATGATGTTCCCCTAATACGAGCCGTCGTTGTCCACATTGGTTTAGAAAACCTGGTGGTTTAGAGATTCCCGGGTCATTGTTACAACTTAAGGACTTCGGGGGTTGACGATACATATAAAGTTCATCGGGGTTGGAATTAGATTTCTCTATTTTTATGCCCTTTCCCTTATTATTTTCTTTTGCCTTTTTAAATTCAGTAGGGGTAATTTCTATAACATCATCGGAATTCTCGTCGGAATCCGATTCATCGGAGAATTGGTAATCCTCCCAATATTTTGCTTCCTTGGCGGAAACACCATTGACCATAATTAACCTTGGTCGGTTGGTTGAGGATTCTCTTTTACTTAACCGTTTTATTATTTCCCCCACCGGTTCTATTTCTTCTTCCGGTTCCGATTCTTCTTCCGGTTCCGATTCTTCTTCCGGTTCCGACTCTTCTTCCGGTTCCTCTTCGGGAACAATCAGTCCACGAATCATTCCAATTTACATTTGACTCTTCATTATTATTAGGTGAGTCAATGGGACTTGTTCTAGAGGTAAACATCTATCACATAATATCAAACACGTTAAGAGATTAATTTATCACATAATATTCATATGTTAAAAATATATAGTTTCCAACAAAAATGTTAAGCAATCATTTTTAAAGAAAACACGGTCGAAGTCCAGACTCACTAATGCATCCTAACAAACTCGATAAGACACACTAATGCAAATTTTCTGGTTCTCTAAGACCAACGCTCGGATACCAACTGAAATGTCCCGTTCTTATTGATTAAAAACGTACCATATTAATTGATTTCGTTGCGAGGTTTTGACCTCTATATGAGACGTTTTTCAAAGACTGCATTCATTTTAAAATAAAAAATAACCTTTATTTCATCAATAAAGGTTTAAAAAGCTTTACGTAGATTATCAAATAATGATAATCTAAAATATTCTATTTACACACGACCATTACATAATGGTTTACAATACAAATATGTTACAACAAAATAAGTTTCTTGAATGCAATTTTTACACAATATCATACAAGCATGGACTCCAAATCTCGTCCTTATTTAAGTATGCGACAGCGGAAGCTCTTAATAATCACCTGAGAATAAACATGCTTAAAACATCAACAAAAAATGTTGGTGAGTTATAGGTTTAACCTATATATATCAAATCGTAACAATAGACCACAAGATTTCATATTTCAATACACATCCCATACATAGAGATAAAAATCATTCATATGGTGAACACCTGGTAACCGACATTAACAAGATGCATATATAAGAATATCCCCATCATTCCGGGACACCCTTCGGATATGATATAAATTTCGAAGTACTAAAGCATCCGGTACTTTAGATGGGGTTTGTTAGGCCCAATAGATCTATCTTTAGGATTCACATCAATTAGGGTGTCTGTTCCCTAATTCTTAGATTACCAGACTTAATAAAAAGGGGCATATTCGATTTCGATAATTCAACCATAGAATGTAGTTTGACGTACTTGTGTCTATTTTGTAAATCATTTATAAAACCTGCATGTATTCTCATCCCAAAAATTTAGATTTTAAAAGTGGGACTATAACTCACTTTCACAGATTTTTACTTCGTCGGGAAGTAAGACTTGGCCACTGGTTGATTCAAGAACCTATAACAATATATACATATATATCAAAGTATGTTCAAAATATATTTACAACACTTTTAATATATTTTGATGTTTTAAGTTTATTAAGTCAGCTGTCCTCGTTAGTAACCTACAACTAGTTGTCCACAGTTAGATGTACAGAAATAAATCTATAAATATTATCTTGAATCAATCCACGACCCAGTGTATACGTATCTCAGTATTGATCACAACTCAAACTATATATATTTTGGAATCAACCTCAACCCTATATAGCTAACTCCAACATTCACATATAGAGTGTCTATGGTTGGTCCGAAATATATATAGATGTGTCGACAAAATAGGTCGAAATATTGTATACGTGTCTATGGTATCTCAAGATTACATAATATACAATACAAGTTGATTGAGTTATGGTTGGAATAGATTTGTTACCAATTTTCACGTAGCTAAAATGAGAAAATTATCCAATCTTGTTTTACCCATAACTTCTTCATTTTAAATCCGTTTTGAGTGAATCAAATTGCTATGGTTTCATATTGAACTCTATTTTATGAATCTAAACAGAAAAATTATAGGTTTATAGTCCGAAAAATAAGTTACAATTCGTTTTTGTAAAGGTAGTCATTTCAGTCGAAAGAACGACGTCTAGATGACCATTTTAGAAAACATACTTCCACTTTGAGTTTAACCATAATTTTTGGATATAATTTCATGTTCATAATAAAAATCATTTTCTCAGAATAAAAACTTTTAAATCAAAGTTTATCATCATTTTTAATTAACTAACCCAAAACAGCCCGCGGTGTTACTACGACGGCGTAAATCCGGTTTTACGGTGTTTTTCGTGTTTCCAGGTTTTAAATAATTAAGTTAGCATATCATATAGATATAGAACATGTTTTTAGTTGATTTTAAAAGTCAAGTTAGAAGGATTAACTTTTGTTTGCGAACAAGTTTAGAATTAACTAAACTATGTTCTAGTGATTACAAGTTTAAACCTTCGAATAAGATAGCTTTATATGTATGAATCAAATGATGTTATGAACATCATTACTACCTTAAGTTCCTTGGATAAACCTACTGGAAAAGAGAAAAATGGATCTAGCTTCAACGGATCCTTGGATGGCTCGAAGTTCTTGAAGCAGAATCATGACACGAAAACAAGTTCAAGTAAGATCATCACTTGAAATAAGATTGTTATAGTTATAGAAATTGAACCAAAGTTTGAATATGATTATTACCTTGTATTAGAATGATAACCTACTGTAAGAAACAAAGATTTCTTGAGGTTGGATGATCACCTTACAAGATTGGAAGTGAGCTAGCAAACTTGAAAGTATTCTTGATTTTATGTAACTAGAACTTGTAGAATATATGAAGAACACTTAGAAATTGAAGATAGAACTTGAGAGAGATCAATTAGATGAAGAAAATTGAAGAATGAAAGTGTTTGTAGGTGTTTTTGGTCGTTGGTGTATGGATTAGATATAAAGGATATGTAATTTTGTTTTCATGTAAATAAGTCATGAATGATTACTCATATTTTTGTAATTTTATGAGATATTTCATGCTAGTTGCCAAATGATGGTTCCCACATGTGTTAGGTGACTCACATGGCCTGCTAAGAGCTGATCATTGGAGTGTATATACCAATAGTACATACATCTAAAAGCTGTGTATTGTACAAGTACGAATACGGGTGCATACGAGTAGAATTGTTGATGAAACTGAACGAGGATGTAATTGTAAGCATTTTTGTTAAGTAGAAGTATTTTGATAAGTGTATTGAAGTCTTTCAAAAGTGTATAAATACATATTAAAACACTACATGTATATACATTTTAACTGAGTCGTTAAGTCATCGTTAGTCGTTACATGTAAGTGTTGTTTTGAAACCTTTATGTTAACGATCTCAATTAATGTTGTTAACCCATTGTTTAGTATATCTAATGAGATGTTAAATTATTATATTATTATGAAATTATGATATATTAATATATCTTAATATGATATATATACGTTTAAATGTCGTTACATATATGTCTCTTTTCGAAATCCTTAAGTTAGTAGTCCTATTTATATGTATATAACTCATTGATAATATACTTATGGAGATACTTACTTATCATAATCTCATGTTAACCATATGTATATCCAGTTATATATCGTCATGTCGTTTTTACAAATTTTAACGTTCGTGAATCGCCGGTCAACTTGGGTGGTCAATTGTCTATATGAAACATATTTCAATTAATCAAGTCTTAACAAGTTTGATTGCTTAACATGTTGGAAACATTTAATCATGTAAATATCAATCTCAATTAATATATATAAACATGGAAAAGTTCGGGTCACTACAATATACGTCAATTTTTAGGATTGGTTGGTTACTACAGAAGATTCATCCAAGATTTCTCCAAAATAGCAAAACCCTTAACTGCATTAACGCATAAAGGGAAGAAATTTGAATGGAAGGATGAACAAGAGAAGGCGTTTCAATTATTGAAGAAAAAGCTAACTACGGCACCTATATTGTCATTGCCTGAAGGGAATGATGATTTTGTGATTTATTGTGACGCATCAAAGCAAGGTCTTGGTTGTGTATTAATGCAACGGACGAAGGTGATTGCTTATGCGTCTAGACAATTGAAGATTCACGAGCAAAATTATACGACACATGATTTGGAATTAGGCGTGGTTGTTTTCGCATTAAAGACTTGGAGGCACTACTTATATGAGGTCAAAAGTATTATATATACCGACCACAAAAGTCTTCAACACATATTTAATCAGAAACAACTGAATATGAGAAAGCGTAGGTGGATTGAATTGTTGAATGATTACGACTTTGAGATTCGTTACCACCCGGGGAAGGCAAATGTGGTAGCCGACGCCTTGAGCAGAAAGGACAGAGAACCCATTCGAGTAAAATCTATGAATATAATGATTCACACTAACCTTACTACTCAAATAAAGGAGGCGCAACAAGGAGTTTTAAAAGAGGGAAATTTAAAGGATGAAATACCCAAAGGATAGGAGAAGCATCTTAATATTCGGGAAGACGGAACCCGGTATAGGGCTGAAAGAATTTGGGTACCAAAATTTGGAGATATGAGAGAAATGGTACTTAGAGTAGCTCATAAAACCAGATACTCAATACATCCTGGAACGGGGAAGATGTACAAGGATCTTAAGAAACATTTTTGGTGGCCAGGTATGAAAGCCGATATTGCTAAATATGTAGGAGAATGTTTGACGTGTTCTAAGGTCAAAGCTGAACATCAGAAACCATCAGGTCTACTACAACAACCTGAAATCCCGGAATGGAAATGGGAAAACATTACCATGGATTTCATTACTAAATTGCCAAGGACTGCAAGTGGTTATGATACTATTTGGGTAATAGTTGGTCGTCTCACCAAGTCAGCACACTTCCTGCCAATAAGAGAAGATGACAAGATGGAGAAGTTAGCACGACTGTATTTGAAGGAAGTCGTCTCCAGACATGGAATACCAATCTCTATTATCTCTGATAGGGATGGCAGATTTATTTCAAGATTCTGGCAGACATTACAGCAAGCATTGGGAACTCGTCTAGACATGAGTACTGCCTATCATCCACAAACTGATGGGCAGAGTGAAAGGACGATACAAACGCTTGAAGACATGCTACGAGCTTGTGTTATTGATTTCGGAAACAATTGGGATCGACATCTATCGTTGGCAGAATTTTCATACAACAACAGCTACCATTCAAGCATTGAAATGTCGCCGTTTGAAGCACTTTATGGTACAAAGTGCAGGTCTCCGATTTGTTGGAGTGAAGTGGGGGATAGACAGATTACGGGTCCGGAGATAATACAAGAAACTACTGAGAAAATCATCCAAATTCAACAAAGATTGAAAACCGCCCAGAGTCGACAAAAGAGCTACGCGGACAGTAAAAGAAAAGATATAAAGTTTGAAATTGGAGAAATGGTCATGCTTAAGGTTTCACCTTGGAAAGGCGTTGTTCGATTTGGTAAATGGGGGAAACTAAATCCAAGGTACATTGGACCATTCAAGATTATAGATCGTGTCGGACCAGTAGCTTACCAACTGGAGCTACCTCAATAACTCGCGGCTGTACATAACACTTTCCACGTCTCAAATTTGAAGAAATGTTTTGATAAAGAAGATCTCACTATTCCGTTGGACGAAATCCAAATCAATGAAAAACTTCAATTCATTGAAGAACCCGTCGAAATAATGGATCGTGAGGTTAAGAGACTTAAACAAAACAAGATACCGATTGTTAAGGTTCGATGGAATGCTCGTAGAGGACCCGAGTTCACCTGGGAGCGTGAAGATCAGATGAAGAAGAAATACCCGAATTTATTTCCAGAAGATACGTCAACACCTCCAACTACTTAAAATTTCGGGACGAAATTTATTTAACGGGTAGGTACTGTAGTGACCCGAACTTTTCCATGTTTATATATATATTAAATGAAATTGTTATTTACATGATTAAGCATTTCCAACATGTTAAGCAATCAAACTTGTTAATACTTGATTAATTAAAATAGGTTTCATATAGACAATTGACCACCCAAGTTGACCGGTGATTCACGAACGTTAAAACTTGTAAAAACTATACGATGACATATATATGGTTATATATATAGTTAACATGATTTTATTATAAGTATGTATCTCATTAGGTATTTTAACAATGAGTTATATACATAAAAATGAGACTATTAATTTAAGAAACTCGAAAACGATATATATAACGATTATCGTTATAACAACGTCTTACTAGGTACATATGAATCATATTAAGATATTGATACACTTGGTTAATTATGTTAAATGAAAAGTAAATATATTATTAAGTGTATTAACAATGAAATACATATGTAAAAATAAGACTACTAACTTAATGATTTCGAAACGAGACATATATATAACGATTATCGTTGTAACGACATTTAACTGTATATATATCATACTAAGATATATTATATATCATAATATCATGATAATATAACAATTTAACATCTCATTTGTTATAATAAACAATGTGTTAACAACATTCAACAAGATCGTTAACCTAAAGGTTTCAAAACAACATTTACACGTAACGACTAACGATGACTTAACGACTCAGTTAAAATGTATATACATGTAGTGTTTTAATATGTATTCATACACTTTTGAAAGACTTCAAGACACTTATCAAAATACTTCTACTTAACAAAAATGCTTACTATTACATCCTCGTTCAGTTTCATCAACAATTCTACTTGTATGCACCCGTATTCATACTCGTACAATACACAGCTTTTAGATGTATGTACTATTGGTATATACACTCCAATTATCAGCTCTTAGCAGCCCATGTGAGTCACCTAACACATGTAGGAAGCATCATTTGGCAACTAGCATAAAATATCTCATAAAATTACAAAAATATGAGTAATCATTCATGACTTATTTACATGAAAACAAAATTACATATCCTTTATATCTAATCCATACACCAACGACCAAAAACACCTACAAACACTTTCATTCTTCAATTTTATTCATCTAATTGATCTCTCTCAAGTTCTATCTTCAAGTTCTAATTGTTCTTCATAAATTCCAAAAGTTCTAGTTTCATAAAATCAAGAATACTTCCAAGATTGCATGTTTACTTCCAAGTTTTCTAAATCCATTCCAAGTAATCATCCAAGATCAAGAAACCTTTGTTACTTACAGTAGGTTATTTTTCTAATACAAGGTAATAATCATATTCAAACTTTAATTCAATTTCTATAACTATAACAATCTTATTTCGAGTGGAAATCTTACTTGAAATTGTTTTCGTGTCATGATTCTGCTTCAAGAACTTTCAAGCCATCCAAGGATCCTTTGAAGCTAGATCTATTTTTCTCATTTCCAGTAGGTTTATCCAAGGAACTTTAGGTAGTAATGATGTTCATAACATCATTCAATTCATACATATAAAGCTATCTTATTCGAAGGTTTAAACTTGTAATCACTAGAACATAGTTTAGTTAATTCTAAACTTGTTCGCAAATAAAAGTTAATCCTTCTAACTTGACTTTTAAAATCAACTAAACACATGTTCTATATCTATATGATATGCTAACTTAATGATTTAAAACCTGGAAACACGAAAAACACCGTAAAATCGGATTTACGTCGTCGTAGTAACACCGCGGGCTGTTTTGGGTTAGTTAATTAAAAACTATGATAAACTTTGATTTAAAAGTTGTTATTCTGGGAAAATTATTTTTATTATGAACATGAAACTATATCCAAAAATTATGGTTAAACTCAAAGTGGAAGTATGTTTTCTAAAATGGTCATCTAGACGCCGTTCTTTCGACTGAAATGACTACCTTTACAAAAATGACTTGTAACTTATTTTTCCGACTATAAACCTATACTTTTTCTGCTTAGATTCATAAAATAGAGTTCAATATGAAACCATAGCAATTTGATTCACTCAAAACGGATTTAAAATGAAGAAGTTATGGGTAAACAAGATTGGATAATTTTTCTCATTTTAGCTACGTGAAAATTGGTAACAAATCTATTTCAACCACAACTTAATCAACTTGTATTGTATATTACGTAATCTTGAGATACCATAGACACGTATACAATGTTTTGACCTATCATGTCGACACATCTATATATATTTCGGAACAACCATAGACACTCTATGTGTGAATGTTGGAGTTAGCTATACAGGGTTGAGGTTGATTCCAAAATATATATAGTTTGAGTTGTGATCAATACTGAGATACGTATACACTGGATCGTGGATTGATTCAAGATAATATTTATCGATTTATTTCTGTACATCTAACTGTGGACAACTAGTTGTAGGTTACTAACGAGGACAGCTGACTTAATAAACTTAAAACATCAAAATATATTAAAAGTGTTGTAAATATATTTTGAATATACTTTGATATATATGTATATATTGTTATAGGTTCGTGAATCAACCAGTGGCCAAGTCTTACTTCTCGACGAAGTAAAAATCTGTGAAAGTGAGTTATAGTCCCAGTTTTAAAATCTAATATTTTTGGGATGAGAATACATGCAGGTTTTATAAATGATTTACAAAATAGATACAAGTACGTGAAACTACATTCTATGGTTGAATTATCAAAATCGAATATGCCCTTTTTTATTAAGTCTGGTAATCTAAGAATTAGGGAACAGACACCCTAATTGACGAGAATCCTAAAGATAGATCTATTGGGCCTAACAAACCCCATCCAAAGTACCGGATGCTTTAGTACTTCGAAATTTATATCATATCCGAAGGGTGTCCCGGAATGATGGGGATATTCTTATATATGCATCTTGTTAATGTCGGTTACCAGGTGTTCACCATATGAATGATTTTTATCTCTATGTATGGGATGTGTATTGAAATATGAAATCTTGTGGTCTATTGTTACGATTTGATATATATAGGTTAAACCTATAACTCACCAACATTTTTGTTGACGTTTAAAGCATGTTTATTCTCAGGTGAATACTAAGAGCTTCTGCTGTTGCATACTAAAATAAGGACAAGATTTGGAGTCCATGTTTGTATGATATTGTGTAAAAACTGCATTCAAGAAACTGATTTCGATGTAACATATTTGTATTGTAAACCATTATGTAATGGTCGTGTGTAAACAGGATATTTTAGATTATCATTATTTGATAATCTACGTAAAGCTTTTTAAACCTTTATTTATGAAATAAATGTTATGGTTTGTTTTAAAAATGAATACAGTCTTTGAAAAACGTCTCATATAGAGGTCAAAACCTCGCAACGAAATCAATTAATATGGAACGTTTTTAATCAATAAGAACGGGACATTTCACGTAATCTGTCTATCCCCCACTTCACTCCAACAAATCGGAGACCTGCACTTTCTACCATAAAGTGCTTCAAACGACGCCATCTCAATGCTTGAATGGTAGCTGTTGTTTTAAGAAAATTCTACTAACGATAGGTGTCGATCCCAACTGTTTCTGAAATCAATAACACATGCTCGTAGCATGTCTTCAAGCGTTTGTATCGTCTTTTCACTCTGCCCATCAGTTTGTGGATGATAGGCAGTACTCATGTTTAGACGAGTTCCTAATACTTGCTGTAATGTCTGCCAGAATCTTGAAATAAATCTGCCATCCCTATTAGAGATAATAGAGATTGGTATTCCATGTCTGGAGATGACTTCCTTCAAATACAGTCATGCTAACTTCTTCATCTTGTCATCTTCTCTTATTGGTAGGAAGTGTGCTGATTTGGTGAGACGATCAACTATTACCCAAATAGTATCAAAACCACTTGCAGTCCTTGGCAATTTAGTAATGAAATCCATGGTAATGTTTTCCCATTTCTATTCCGGGATTTTGGGTTGTTGAAGTAGACCTGATGGTTTCTGATGCTCAGCTTTGACCTTAGAACACGTCAAACATTCCCCTACGTATTTAGCAACATCGGCTTTCATACTTGGTCACCAAAAATGTTTCTTGAGATCTTTGTACATCTTCTCCGTTCCAGGATGTATTGACTATCTAGTTTTATGAGCTTCTCTAAGTACCATTTCTCTCATATCTCCAAATTTTGGTACCCAAATCCTTTCAGCCCTATACTAGGTTCCGTCTTCCCGAATATTAAGATGCTTCTCCGATCATTTAGGTATTTCATCCTTTAAATTTCCCTCTTTTAAAACTCCTTGTTGCGCCTCCTTTATTTGAGTAGTAAGGTTAGTGTGAATCATTATATTCATAGCTTTTACTCGAATGGGTTCTCTGTCCTTTCTGCTCAAGGCGTCAGCTACCACATTTGCCTTCCCCGGGTGGTAACGAATCTCAAATTCGTAATCATTCAACAATTCAATCCATCTGCGCTGCCTCATTTTCAGTTGTTTCTGATTAAATATGTGTTGAAGACTTTTGCGGTCGGTATATATAATACTTTTGACCCCATATAAGTAGTGCCTCCAAGTCTTTAATACAAAAACAACCGCGCCTAATTCCAAATCATGCGTCGTATAATTCTGCTCATGAATCTTCAATTGTCTAGACGCATAAGCAATTACCTTCATTCGTTGCATTAATACAAAACCGAGACCTTGCTTTGAGGCATCACAATATATCACAAAATCATCATTCCCTTTAGGTAATGACAATATAGGTGCCGTAGTTAACTTTTTCTTCAATAATTGAAACGCTTTTTCTTGTTCATCCTTCCATTCAAATTTCCTCCCTTTATGCGTTAATGCAGGCAAGGGTTTTGCTATTTTGGAAAAATCTTGGATGAATCTCCTATAATAACCAGCTAGCCCTAAAAATTGGTGTATGTGTTTCGGAGTTTTCGGGGTTTCCCACTTTTCAACGGTTTCAATCTTTGCTGGATCCACCTGAATACATTCTTTGTTCACTATATGACCGAGGAATTGAACTTCTTCCAACCAAAATGCACACTTTGAAAACTTAGAGTACAGTTTTTCTTTTCTCAGCAACTCTAGCACTTTTCTCAAATGTTCTTCGTGCTCTTGGTCATTCTTTGAGTAAATAAGTATGTCATCGATGAAAACAATGACAAACTTGTCAAGGTATGGTCCACACACTCGGTTCATGAGGTTCATGAACACAGCTGGTGCGTTAGTCAACCCAAAAGGCATAACCATAAACTCGTAATGACCGTAATGCGCCCTAAAAGCAGTCTTTGGAATATCATCCTCCTTCACCCGCATTTGATGATACCCAGAACGTAAATCAATCTTCAAATAAACCGACGAGCCTTGTAGTTGATCAAATAAGTTGTTGATTCTCGGTAGTGGGCAGCGGTTCTTGATGGTAAGTTTGTTCAACTCTCGGTAGTCGATACACAACCTGAATGTACCATATTTCTTCTTGACAAACAGAACATGAGCTCCCCATGGTGATGTACTTGGTCGAATGAAACCACGCTCTAAAAGTTCCTGTAATTAACTTTGTAATTCTTTCATTTCGCTGGGTGCGAGTCTGTATAGAGCACAAGCTATTCGTGCAGCTCCTGGTACAAGGTCTATTTAAAATTCAACGGATCGATGTGGGGGTAATCCCGGTAATTCTTTCAGAAATACATCGGGAAAATCCTTTGCGACGGGAACATCACTGATGTTCTTTTCTTCCGGTTTTACTTCCTTGATGTGTGCTAAAATGACGTAACAACCTTTTCTTATTAGTTTTTGTGCCTTCAAACTACTAATAAGATTTAATTTCACGTTGTTCTTTTCTCCGTACACCATTAAAGGTTTTCCCTTTTCACGCATAATGTGAATCGCATTTTTGTAACAAACGACCTCTGCTCTTACCTTTTTCAACCAGTCCATGCCAATTATTATATCAAAACTCCCTAACTCGACTGGTATTAAATCAATTTTAAACGTTTCATCCCATAGTTTAATTTCTCTATCCCGACATATATTATCTGCTGAAATTTATTTACCATTTGCTAATTCGAGTAACAATTTACTATCCAAAGGCGTCAATGGGCAACTTAACTTAGCACAAAAATCTCTACTCATATAGCTTCTATCCGCACCCGAATCAAATAAAACATAAGCAGATTTATTATCAATAAGAAACGTACCCGTAACAAGCTCCGGGTCTTCCTGCGCTTCTGCAGTATTAATATTGAAAACTCTTCCACGGCCCTGCCCATTAGTATTCCCCTGATTCGGGCAATTACTTCTAATGTGGCCCGTTTTTCCACATCCATAACAAACAAAGGCGACATTACTTGTTTCGCTACTATTTGTTCCTTTAGTTCTGTTAAACTTTGGTCCGTAGACCTCACACTTTTTCGTACCATGGCCAGTTCTTTTACACTTGGTGTAAAATGTCGTGCAGAACCCATTCTGGTGGTACTCTTCACACCTTTGGCATTTTTGGTTTTTGTTGCCGTTTTTGTTATTGAGGTTGTTGTTGAGATTGTTATTGTTGTTGGAACGGTTGTTGTAGTTGTTGTTGTTGTTTGGATGTTTGTTGTAGTTATTATTAGGATTGCGGTTATTGTTGCGATTGTTGTTGCGGTTGTTGGGATAGTTGTTGCGATTGTGGTTGTAATTGTTGTTGTTGTTGTTCTGGTGACTCTTGTCACCGTTTTCCTCCCACTTCCTCTTAAGTTGTATTGTGTTAGCTTCTTCGGCCGCCTGCTCTTTAATTCTTCCCTCAATCTAATTTATGAGTTTATGAGCCATTCGACTTGCCTTCTGCATAGAAGCAGGCTCGTGTGAACTCACATCTTCTTGAATCATTACTGGTAACCCTTTTACAAACGCGTCGATCTTCTCTTCTTCATCTTCGAACGCTCCCGGACACAATAGGCACAACTCTGTGAATCGTCGTTCATATGTGGTAATGTCGAACCCTTGTGTTCGTAACTCCCTAAGTTCTACCTTGAGTTTATTGACTTCGTTTCTAGGACGGTACTGCTCGTTCATCAATTGCTTGAATGCCGACCATGGTAGTGTGTAAGAAGCATTTTGTCCTACATGTTCAAGATAGGTGTTCCACCACGTTAACGCAGTACCTGTGAAGGTATGCGTAGCGTAATTAACTTTGTCCTCTTCAGTACACTTACTTATGGCAAACACCGATTCGACTTTCTCGGTCCATCGTTTCAATCCAATTGGTCCTTCGGTTCCATCAAATTCCAAAGGTTTGTAGGCAGTGAATTCTTTGTAGGAGCATCCGACACGATTTCTTGTGGAATTAGTTCCACTGCTAGATCCAGAGTTATTGTTATTTTGCATCGCAGCCTGTACTACGGCTATGTTTACTGCAAGGAAAACACGGAAGTCTTCCTCGGTCATGTTCAAATTCTGACGAGTCGTCGGTACCATTTCCTTCAAAATAGCCAACTGAATCGAGTTAATCATACAAAATATTAAGAGTAGTCAATAGTAGTTTGTAGCATAATATGAACTCATTTATAAAATCTTTTTCTTCATATTAGCGTTTTATAAGTAGCTAATATACAATTCAACTACTACAATTCCATATGAAAAACTGATTATAATAATATATCACATATAAATATTCTTCAAACTTACAACATCGCTATATTACATATAACGTGAAATATAGTACACTTTGATACAGGACAGTTTTGAAGATAAATCTAGTTAATACCCAAGTTGTTTAGCAAAGGAAATAAAGACACGTAATTCATAAGTCCAGAAACAAATCATGCATTCTGTTTTACTAAGACAACTTCCCATCCTTGGTCTTGTGGAAAATAACTGTTATGACCATTGGCTAGGCAGCATGTTGTAATGTCGTCAAAAGGACGAGGGTTTCGTAATGTCCAACAGCACCGTAATAATCTAAAAACCTTGTTTCTCACCCAACTACTGAATCCGTCACTTGTGGGAAGGTTTTATTTAAAAGTTACAATCCGATGTTCTTTTTCTCACTTTGGTAAGAAGCGAACATCACTAACCCGTAAGCATAACATGCTTCTTTATGTTGCATGTTAGAAGCTCTTTCTAATTCACGAAATCCTATGTTGGGATATGTTGAGTCAAAATAGGTTCGTAACCCGTAGCGTAAAATTGCATCTTGGTTTCCCGCACTAAATGCCTTAAAGTCTCCCCAATGTGATATACCCCATCTTTCAAAGGAAAGCCTTTTATATATTAAGGCATGCCTGGAATGTCTTTCAAACGTTTGACAAACTAATTTTGCCGTAACTAATTGTGCTGATGAATTCTGCCCGACTTTAGACAAGATTTCATCAATCATATCTCCTGGTAGGTCTTCTAAAATTTTTGGTTGTCTATCCTTAACGTCCATTTTGTGTTTTTATACTGTAAAATAGACAAGGATTAGATTCGTAAAAGATAATTAACAAACAATAAAAGCAATTTTTACATAGAACATAAAAGTACAAGCACACTACAATACATATAATACACAACATGATTACAACCCTCTAATATGAATCACTGGTTTCTTCTTCTTCGGACTTGGTTCGTTTTCCTATTTTTCTAGGGATATATGATGTTCCTCTAATACGAGCCGTCATTTTCCACAATGGTTTAGAAAAACCTGGTGGTTTAGAGGTTCCCGGGTTATTGTTACAATTTAGGAAATACGGACGTTGCCGATACATATAAAGTTCATCGGGGTTGGAATCAGGTTTCTCTATTTTTATACCTTTTCCCTTATTATTTTCTTTTTCCATATTAAATTGGGTCGAGATAATTTCAATAACATCATCGGAATCCTCATCGGGAACCGATTCATCGGAAAATTGGTAATCTTCCCAATATTTTGCTTCCTCGGCGGAAACACCATTGACCATTAATATATCACATAATATTTACATGTTAATAATATATAGTTTCCAACAAAAAGTGTTAAGCAATCATTTTTAAAGAAAACACGGTCGAAGTCCAGACTCACTAATGTATCCTAACAAACTCGATAAGACACACTAATGCAAATTTCTGGTTCTCTAAGACCAACGCTAGGATACCAACTGAAATGTCCCGTTCATATTGATTATAAACGTTCCATATTAATTGATTTGGTCGCGAGGTTTTGACCTCTATATGAGAAGTTTTTCAAAGACTGCATTCATTTTTAAAACAACCATAACTTTTATTTTATTGATAAAGGTTTAAAAAGCATTACGTAGATTATCAAATAATGATAATCTAAAATATACCGTTTACACGCGACCATTACATAATGGTTTACAATAAGAATATATTACATCAAAAATAAGTTTCTTGAATGCAGTTTTTACATAATATCATACAAGCATGGACTCCAAATCTTGTCCTTATTTTAGTATCCAACAGCGGAAGCTCTTTAATAATCACCCGAGAATAAACATGCTTTAAACGTCAACAAAAATGTTGGTGAGTTATAGAATTAACCTATATATTTATCAATCGAAATAATAGACCACAAGATTTCATATTTCAATACATCCCATACATAGAGATAAAAATCATTCATATGGTGAACACCTGGTAACCGACATTAACAAGATGCATATAGAATATCCCCATCATTTCGAGACACCCATCGGACATGATAATTTCGAAGTACTAAAGCATTTCAAATTCCAGAATGGGGCTTGTTGGGCCCGATAGATCTATCTTTACGATTCGCGTCAATTTGGGGGTATGTTCCCAAATTCTTAGGCTACCAAACTAAAAAGGGGCATATTCGGCTTCGATCATTCACCCATAAAAAGTAGTTTCATTTACTTGTGTCTATTTCGTAAAACATTTATAAATTTGCATGTAATCTCATCCCAAAATATTAGATTTTAAAAGTGGGACTATAACTCACTTTCACAGATTTTTACTTCGTCGGGAAGTAAGACTTGGCCACTGGTCGATTCACAAACCTATAACAAATATGTACATATATATCAAAGTATGTTCAAAATATATTTACAACATTTTTAATACATTTTAATGTTTTAAGTTTATTAAGTCAGCTGTCCTAGTTAGTAACCTACAACTAGTTGTCCATAGTTAGATGTACAGAAAATAAATTGATATATATTATCTTGACCCAATCCGTGATCCAGTGTATACCTGTCTCAGGCTAGATCACAACTCAAAGTATATATATTTTTGGAATCAATTTCAACCCTATATAGCTAAATCCAACATTACTGCATATAGAGTGTCTATGGTTGTTCCAAATAATATATATTGATGGGTCGATATGATATGTCAAAACATTTGCATACGTGTCTATGGTATCCCAAGATTACATAATATATTAGAATACATGTATAATACAATACAATTTAGCAAGGATATGATTAATATAGATTTGTTACCAATTTTCACGTAGCTATAACAAGCAAAAATATCCAATCTTGTTTTACCCATAACTTCTTCTTTTTAAATCCGTTTTGAGTGAATCCAATTGCTATGGTTTCATATTGAACTTAAGTTTATGAATCTATACAGAAAAATTATAAGTTTATAGTCGGAAATACAGGTTACAAGTCATTTTTGTAAAGGTAGTCATTTCAGTCGAAAGAACGACGTCTAGATGACCATTTTGGAAAACATAATTCCACTTTGAGTTTAACCATGATTTTTAGTAGTTTCATGTTCATAAGAAAAATCATTTTCCCAGAAGAACAACTTTTAAATCAAAGTTTATCATAGTTTTTAATTAACTAACCCAAAACAGCCCAAGGTGTTACTACGACGGCGTATATCCAGTTTTACGGTGTTTTTCGTGTTTTCCGGTTTTAAATCATTATGATAGCATATCGTATAGATATAGAACATGTGTCTAGTTGATTTTAAAAGTCAAGTTAGAAGGATTAACTTTTGTTTGCGAACAAGTTTAGAATTAACTAAACTATGTTCTAGTGATTTCAAGTTTAAACCTTCGAATAGATCTGGAAATGAGAAAAATAGATCTAGCTTCAAAGGATCCTTGGATGGCTTGAAAGTTCTTGAATCAGAATCATGACACGAAAACAAGTTCAAGTAAGATTTCCACTCGAAATAAGATTGTTATAGTTATAGAAATTGAATCAAAGTTTAAATATGAGTATTACCTTGTATTAGAAAGATATCTTACTGTAAATAAGAAAGATTTCTTGAGGTTGGATGATCACTTTACAAGATTGGAAGTAAGCTAGCAAACTTGGAAGTATTCTTGATTTTATGAAACTAGAACTTATAGAATTTATGAAGAACACTTAGAACTTGAAGACAGAATTTGAGAGAGATCAATTAGATGAAGAAAATTGGAGAATTAAAGTTCTTGTAGGTGTTTTTGGTCGTTGGTATATGGATTAGATATAAAGGATGTGTAATTTTGTTTACATGTAAATAAGTCATGAATGATTACTAATATTTTTGTAATTTTATGAGATATTTCATGCTAGTTACCAAATGATGGTTCCCATATATGTTAGGTGACTCACATGGGCTGCTAAGAGCTGATCATTGGAGTGTATATACCAATAGTACATACATCTAAAAGTTGTGTATTGTACGAGTACGAACACAGGTGCATACGAGTAGAATTGTTGATGAAACTGAATGAGGATATAATTGTAAGCATTTTTGTTAAATAGAAGTATTTTGATAAGTGTTTTGAAGTCTTTCAAAAGTGTATGAATACATATTAAAACACTACATGTATATACATTTTAACTGAGTCGTTAAGTCATCGTTAGTCGTTACATGTAAGTGTTGTTTTGAAACCTTTAGGTTAACGATCTTGTTAAGTGTTGTTAACCCATTATTTATTATATCAAATGAGATGTTAAATTATTACATTAACATGATATTATGATGTATTAATATATCTTAATATGATATATATACAATTAAATGTCGTTACAACGATAATCGTTACATATATGCCTCGTTTCGAAATCATTAAGTTTGTAGTCTTGTTTTTACATATGTAGTTCATTGTTAATATACTTAATGATATGTTTACTTATCATAATACCATGTTAACTATATATATATATATATATATATATATATATATATATATATATATATATATATATATATATATATATATATATATATATATATATATATATATATCCATATATATGACATCATATAGTTTTTACAAGTTTTAACGTTCGTGAATCACCGGTCAACTTGGGTGGTCAATTGTCTATATAAAACCTATTTCAATTAATCAAGTCTTAATAAGTTTGATCGCTTAACATGTTGGAAACACTTAATCATATAAATATTAATTTCATTTAATATATATAAACATGGAAAAGTTCGGGTCACTACATCACCCATCTCTCCACATTAATGACTCGAAGTCATACCTACCCGACAAACCTTACGGTTTATTTGTCTTATCGAAAGTTCCTACCGATCACATGCTACCCGCAATTTCCGAAAGGGCAAATGATATAACCTAACAAAGCCCTTCATCAACCACTAAGGAGATGCTCGGGAACTCCAAGTCTCACCCTTCCCCATAACGGCACAACCACAACTACATGGGATATTCCTTTAGGAATGTTCCCCTTTAGTCCACAACAAACTAACACGCTAATGCAAACATTGTCATATGGGTCCCACTCCCATAAGTTTAACGACCCGAAGACTCCTCGATTCGCAAATTTCAAGGCGACCCACAACTAGAATCCTTACACAATTCTCTAACCACACACTCTACCGAGTGTAACCCAATTCTACAATCATTAGACTTGCTACATCCCATTATGGGACTTAAGTCATCGTCGCGCACACACTCACTAATCGATCATCCTATTTACGATGTGTAACCACAACCAATGACAATCTCGATAGTGCACCCACTACTTAGGGCGACTAAGCACGCACCAAACTCGTGAGTTCCGCTCACTCACCTTAACTAACCGAATCCACCGTAACACTTCCCGACTCACAAAGAACCCGATGTGAAAACAAACACATCACTCGAGACCACTTTATCCTAGGAAACAATAAAAGATTCCTAATTTGTCCCGATTCTACCCCAACCATGCCACGTTTCCTCCGTCCGGTACTTGTCATGTCATGCTTGGTATCAAGATACACTTTCGTAATAATGGTGATCAGTCACTATTACAAATGCGTACCTTACCGTTTCCACATGGTCATGTAAAGTACTTTACCCGGACTGACGCAACATTCACATAAAATAACACGCGATAAATCCTAGTAGCCGAATGATCAAAGTCCGTACCGCGAACTTGATCACTCAAACCACCAAATATTCGAATCTCTCCAATAGATTCGTCCCTAGGACACCGCACAATTAGATACCCGTATATATACACCTCTATACAATATAATAATAAATGTACACAAGTACACCGCAACAACAAGTCAACCTACAACCTAGGTGACTATCACTAAAACAATGTCCAAGTTTGCCTTCTTACCTTAGGCACTATCTATCTAAGGCACTAATTTACAAACAAAATAAGGCCCCACATAATCGCACATTGGACAAGCACAAGTTCTAGTTAGTCACCTACTTTAAGGCACTAACAAATCTCAAAACGACCCGTATTCCTACAAGTCCCGCAATTAATGCATAACCACCAATAAGTCTAAGACTAGGCACCTATTCCAAGGCCACCTAATTCCCTTAGACTATGCTCTGATACCACTTGTAATGACCCCAAAACTGTTTACCAAAAACAAAGCATTTTTTTATAACATTCAGGTAAACTTCTAGGTGAACTTTCAGGTGAACTTTCAGGTGGACTTTCAGGTGACGCTAAACTTTCATGTGAAACTTTCAGGTGACGCCTTTCTCATTAAAACTTCCAGGTGAACTTTCTGGTGACACCTTTCTCATTAAAACTTCCAGGTGAAACTTTCAGGTGACACCTTTCTCATTAAAGCTTCCTGGTGGAACTTTTGATCTATTTGAGTTTACAAAAAGGTTTTAACAACCCATACAACCAAACGGTGTAATTTCGACCCAAATATACATTTAGACGAGTTAGGACTCTACAACCCAACCCGATACCAAGAGCATAATTTCGAGGATCTACCAAATCCCCAATCCACGTCCAACGTCCAATAGCTACCCCATCAAGCCCAAGCGCTCCTACGCAACTAGTCTAACAACTAGCTAGCCTCATAACACAATACCTGAAAAAGGTAAACAACGAGAGGGGTAAGCTTGAAGCTTAGTGAATGAAATAATTATACATATACATATATAACCTACTTACTTGCAATCACTTACACAATTACCGCATACACGCTAGCAATATAATTAGCATACCATCGCAAAGTATAACGCTAAATCTCCAATACGCAAGCTAGCACAAACAATAGCATATAACTCGAACAATATAATATGCTACACTACAACACATAAAACATTGATGTTCACAACATCCATTAGTACTCAAGATTTCAAGGCTAGCCCTACGAATGGTATTGTCAACATCGAACTTAAATCCCATCCGTCCCAATTAATGTGGTATCGTCAACATCGAACTTAAACCCACATATGAGGTATCGTCAACATCGAACTTAAACCCTCATCGAATAAATTAATGTGGTATCGTCAACATCGAACTTAAACCCACATATGAGGTATCGTCAACATCGAACTTAAACCCTCATCGAATGTCACTACAATAGTGGTATAGCTTCGTCAACATCGAATTATAAATCCATACATGAGGTATCACCAACATCGAACTTTAACCCTCATCAGAACATACAAACAATATACTCTAGGATATGGTATCATCAACATCGAACTTTAACCCATATCCCACAACTAAATAAATCATATACATACATATATAATTATTCCACTCACCTTGGAAATGCCCGCACAAGTCATGTACAACATGATCTTCATCCTCAAATCCGAGCAAGTAATCACCTATATCACACATAGGTACAATATACACATAAATAACAATTCTCTAAAAGAGAACTTAACACTCACATCCCTTAGTCGAGGGATCTCACCTTTCTTGTTTGACCCGCCCATTTATCTCCTAATGACCTCAATCCGATTACCACTTCGGGTGGTAATTCAAACTCACACTAATAAGTACAAGTTAACCCAATTTGAACTTTACACTAATTAGACCAACCTAGGTCCCGTCACTAGATTACTACTTAGGTAGTGATCATTTCAAACACCATATACACCAGAACCCCAACACGAGCAATATTGACCCATATTGCATTTGACCACGTTTGACTTATTGTTAAAAATATTATTTTAACCCAAAATGACTTCCCACGTTTACTTTCATTCAAAAACGCTATTTTACACTTAACAAAAGTGTTAACACCCATTTAATCCAAAATTAGTGTCATTACCAAATTCGACCCAAGTCAATTTACCCATTTTGACAAAAGTCACAAAACGCCCAAAATCACTAACGACTAGTGATTATATTTCCAAAACACCAATTAACAACTAAATCAAGTATTTACATACTTGATTCACCAAAACTCATTTTGACAACAAACCAAGTCAACATCCAATTTTGACGAAAATCAAACCCTTTAACACACCCAAATCGCCACCATAACACCAATTGATTAACAACACTATCAAAGGTTGACTTTAGATCATAAACCTAGACATCCACAACAACTTCACCTCTTTGAGGCATTTCATCAAATACCTTGTGTGCATGACTTCAAACTTGTTCTTATGAACATCAAAATCACCAATACTCCTCCAATCTAGTGACTATCACTTAAATCAAAGACAAATACACCCAAATTCGTCATTAAACCCTAATCCCACCATATTAGGGTTAATAACCACAAGCTTACACCAAAACCCCAAAATTTCATAAGAAATGAGTTATATAACTCATCATCAACTCAAACCCTAACCCAAACAAGAATCAAACAATTAAAATCGGAGCTAGAACTTACCATCACCATCAAAACATAGCTAGAAGGGAGATGAACAACATTAACTCTTGCACCTTGAAGAGATTCCAACTCCTTCTTCTCCAATCCAAGCTTTATCTCTCTAAAACAATGGAGCTTTCTCACTCTAGAAAGTTGAAAGGATTGTGTGGATGTGAAAATGAGGATAAGATAAGGTTTTAGCCATATTTATAGCCATAAAACCGGTCCCAACACGAAATACCCAAAATGCCCCTTTTAAAATATTAAAAATCAACAACGGGTCTTACATGCGATCATCTGTTTTGATTGCTCTGTCGAATATTATACTATAAATCCACCCCCTTCATTTACTTACAACTCACACCTTCTATTCTTTCTCTCTCAACTCATATTTTAAAGCATTCATCAATATGCTCCATCTAGTACTGATTCTTGATATACTCCAAACTTTCATATATGTCATTCTTCTCTTTCATCTACCACCGGAGGATTTTATTTACTTTTACTATTACCTTAGGGTTATAGTGCTTTTAATTCTCACGTGCCTTTATGTGGCAATACGTATTGATATACACGGTTTGTAATTTATGTATTGTTGTCGAGCTTTATATCTTCTTTTATATTCAAGAGTTCCATACTTTTGTCTCCTCTTCCCGGCTTCAAGTCAAGTGATTACTGGTCCAGAATTTGTAGGTATGGATTTTGAACTGAACATAGTTAATGTTCTAAGAAGGAAAACGTAATGACACGATCTTGATTTGGTTAAATTACCAGAATGCCTCGAAAAAGACCGAATCATCAAGAAATATTTTCTTGATATTTTAAAGGTTAAATTGAATACAAGACATGATGACGTTATGGTCTGTGAATCATCATGTTCCATTTAGAAACTCAGCATGACTTACTGTAATATAATCACGTTGATCAAGTGTCATTATTTTATACTAATTCATGCTTCAGTTCCAACACCACTTCAAAACATTCATATTTTAAACTTGAAGGTTTCAGAATTTAGAAACTAAAATAGTTTCTTTTATGATGTAACACAGATAGCGCGAAGAGATAACTAATTTCGAATAAGAATAGTTATGAAATATCTTCAGAAATATGGAGGATATTTATAATGAAAGATACGATGATATCTTATAATTTTTTACTATCGATGGATGATGATGAAGATTTGTCCGTAAAGGTTTAGAGTCAGGAGCAAGGTATTCGATAAAAGCTTCAGCAGACACTGAATCATTTGAATTCTTTGAAGGCAAGTTTAGTCTTTCTGATTTTTCCACAACCTCCTTCATACTTTGCTCAATCTGTTTTCCAGTTCTAAAGCTTCTCTTTTTCTGAGCTTTGCCAACACACTATTCTTATTCATCAAACTTTTTACTGTTAAGATCGTTTACAGCTTTTGCTGCTTCATCAGGATTTTTCCAATTTCGGAGAACAAGTTCTTAGTCTGGGGTGTTTTTCAGAAACTTCACATTCGAAGTATGTAACTCTTGGTAGTAGACGTTATATGTATATATAACTGCTGATGTAGACATGCTGTGAGATTTCAAAATACTGATTGCTGATTCTCAATAATTGATATGGCAATTCTTGTTACAAGGTACGGATGAGTATATGATAGGGTTCCAATAAATATAACGATTTTTCTGAAAATCAAAGATCAGCGAAGTTGTTGGTAAGTTTATTGCTAATGTGGTGGAACATAAAAGGTTCTCCGGTAATGATGGTGAAAGGGCAACGTATATATCAAGGTTATAATAAGGTTGTTTCGACTGAAAAAGTCAAAGTTGAGTTGTTGGAGCTGTGACAAAACTGACTACTTTGGAGAGGAATTGAAAAGTTATTTTAGCTAATAAATGCCAAAGGGTCTGACACGAATACGTGTCAAACTATGACTTTGGTTTCGAGAGTTTCTCAGGTACATACCAGTGGTTAACATGTAGTTGGATCATCATCTCGATTGTTCATTATTAGAAGTGTCTTCAGGAATTTCGGAGGGTTTGAACACAGATTGAAGTCGTTAATATACATATGATGTTCTAGCACAGTTTTGAAGTCAAAGTATAGCTTTGAAAGATGTAAGAATCTAAGAGTGATGTCTTCTGTTAAATCTTGACTTGGATTTTGATTTGTCAAAATCTGAATATGTAATCAAATTTGAATGAGAATGGTTGTTTTGATGTCTATAAAAGAATGTATATTGTTGTGAAAATAGTGAGTATAGTTGGTGATTACTAAATCAGATTCGAAGAATGTAACATATTAATTGTGAATTTATATATCTCTCGGGTATTACCTACCCGTTAAAAAAAAAATTTCACAATTAATATTTTGTACAAAAAAATTTTTATTACAGTCTTTATGAAAAAATATATATGTGTATATTTTCTTTAGATGTAACATAGATTTAATGAGTTAATATTAAATTAAACTCATTTGATTTACGGTTAAACTAGAATTGAGTAATCCCTAAAACTTTAGAAATTACATAAGTATTTCTTCAATGAGATTGAAATTATGAATCAATACTTCGTTATTTGTTGATGTATGATGTTGGTTTTCGTGAAATTCTTATGAACTTCGCAAGGTAGGAATGATGTGATTTGAAAAGTTTCGAGTACATCGATGATGAAAGTGTAAAATAAAACATATACACTTGATTTATTATGAATTGGAATTTATTGAATTGAGACAGAGATTGTAATTAACGATGGTTAAGTTGCGGACGAAGGACGTACATTATTTCATATTAGTAATATGAATTAACCGAGTAGTTAAGATTCATACATAATAGCTTAGTACGGAAAGATTTATTATGTTTAAAATTTATATATATAAGACATACATATAAATCCTTCAGTGGAAATGAGTTAATACTTCATAACTCGTTGATATGACATACTTGTTGTTGATTTGTAATGATGTCCACGGTAATTCTTGAACTGGCGGAGTTTGTGATGTTATAGGTGCTGCTGATTCTGACGATACTGATGGCACTAACTGTGCTGGTGATGCTAACGGTACTGTTGATGCTGCTGGTAAAACAAATCTAGCTCGTGCACCATTCTTGTCAGGGTTTCTATTCTTCCTTCTATCATTTTGGTTCATTCATTTGATTTAGGGTTAGGGCTAGAATAGATAATCTCTAAGACTTTAGAGATTACATAATCGCCGCTGATTTGTTTCTCCAATGAAGTTATGAATCAATACTTCATCGGTTATTGATGTTGGTACTCCTTGTTACCTACGGTGCGTATGACGTTGATGCTCGTGGTACAGATTATGATGTTGAAGTGTGGGATGTGGATGTTGTTGTTGGTGGTGGTGATGGTACTGTTGGTGTTGCTGATGGTGGTACTGCTTATGCTGCTGGTGCTGCTGCTGGTGTTTGTAACCTTTGCACCATATTCTCCAAAGCCACTACCCGAGCGCGAAGCTCGTTGACTTCTTCTATTACATCGGGGTGATTGTCGGTTTGGACAACCAGATAAATAAGATCTAGAATTTGATATAATATATAATTGTGACGAGATACTCTGGAATTGAGAGAGAAAATGGTGTTTCGGACAGGTTCGCCGGTAAGTGCTTCAGGTTCTTTATCAAGAGGGCAATGTGGTGGATGGAAGGGATCACCTTCTTCTTATCCCCAATGATTGAGGAGGCTACGAACCCATCCTTAATTCATCCAGAATAGATGATGGTTAATTGGTTGATCCATTCCGGTCATACGGCTTTCAGAATTTGAGTGGGATTCCATTTCGGAATCCGAGGGACTTGAACTAATGACGAATTCCATTTCGTACGATTAAATAAAGGATTTTTCGATATGAAATGATTTCTGGCTATCGGATGGTATTCTACTTACATAGAATATCTATTTATATATAGAGTAAGAGGTTTCGTAGATTATGGAGGAATTTACGGGATATGTTAGGTAAAGTTTAGAGTAACAGATACGCTAAGATATGAATTAGCAGATACGCTAAGATATGAATTTTGTCTATATACTATTCATGCAATCAATGCAGTAAAATGTGTCTAGACTAAGAATGATAAGCAGGTAATTTCCTAAGGATGGTAAGTAGATGATTTCCGACTAGAAATGATAAGCAAAACTTTTGACATGCAGACACGGTGGAAGTCCAGACTCACTAATGCATCTTAACGACTATCAGTTAGACACACTAATGCAGACCTGGTTCGCTAAGACCACCGCTCTGATACCACATGAAGCGACCCGTCCTAATCCATAAGGACGAATACAATAACATATGATTACGTTGCGAGGTATTTAACCTCTATATGATACATTTTACAAACATTGCATTCGTTTTTAAAGACAAACTTTCATTTCATCGAAAGTTTACAGGCATGCATACTATTTTATAATATCCAAACTATAAATGACCTAATCTGTCATTTACTTAATAATAATCTTTATTGAACTAAACGATTTGAATGCAACGTCTTTTGAATTATGCCATGAATGACTCCAAGTAATATCTTTAAAATGAGCAAATGCACAGCGGAAGATTTCTTTAATACCTGAGAATAAACATGCTTTCAAGTGTCAACCAAAAGGTTGGTGAGTTTATTAGTTTATCGTAATCAATCATTTCCATAATTTTAATAGACCACAAGATTTTCATATCCATTTCTCATAAATATACATCTCATATCAGGCATTTCGCAAATTGCATAGAGATAAAAATCATTCATATGGTGAACACCTGGTAACCGACATTATCAAGATGCATATAGAATATCCCCAAAACAGAATCCTCTCATCTGTATAATAATAATTCAAAGTACTAAAGCATCCATACCTCGGATGGGGTTTGTTAGGCCCATAGATCTATCTTTAGGATTCACGTCAATTAGGGGTACTGTTTCCTAATTCTTAGGTTACCAAGCTAAAGGGGTGATATTCGGTTTAAATAATCCAACCATAGAATGTAGTTTTAAGTACTTGTATCTATTTCGTCAAACATTTATAAAATCGGTGCATGTATTCTCAGTCCCAAAAATATATATTGCAAAAGCATTTAAAAAGGGAGCAAATGAAACTCACTATACTGTATTTCGTAGTAAAAATACATATGACGGCATTGAACAAGTGCAAGGTTGGCCTCGGATTCACGAACCTATATTAGTTATATATATTTATATATTGGTCAATATCTGTGTAACAATTTAGGTCAAGTCGTAGTGTATCACAATCCTAATGCTCGAGACTGATATGCAAAAGTCAACAAAAGTCAACTTGACCCAAAATGACTTCTAAAACCTATACATGTTTATTATATAACTTAAATATAGTCATCTTATATATTTAAATATATTTATTAGATTATATTAAATTAAATAATACAAGTCATTTATTAATACATAAAAATTTATATTAAAATTTATATATGATAAAAATATAATTTTATATATCTCAAGTAATAAAAATTATACAGTTCACTCAATATCATAAAAATATAGGGTATGTATTATTAATGTAATTGTATCACATATTTATTTGATAAAATAATATTGATGATAATAATAATGAGTAAAAGTTGTATTATTTTGTAATAATAATAATTATTATTATTCTACTGATAATAATAATAACAATATTTATTTACTAATGATGATATTAATTATAATAAAGTGATAGGGTGTGTTTGGATGAAACTAGCTAGAGCTGGAGCTTATAGCTGCAGCTGGAGCTTATGGACTAGAGCTGGAGTTGGAGCTTATTTTTTTAGTTGGTAGCTGGAGCTTATTATTTTTTATAAGTATTTGGTAAACTAGCTGGAGCTTATTTTCTAGTTCATAAGCTCTACTTTTTTTCATAAGCTACTAGAAGTAGCTTATTTTTCTAGAGCTTATAATTTTCATAAGCTCTACTTTTTATATCTACCAAACAAAGCTTATTACTTGGAGCTTATTAAAATTATAAGCTCAAACTCCTATAAGCTCTCATAAGCTCCCATAAGCTTCTCTACCAAACACATCCATAATTCTAATCATGATAATTTTAATAATAATGATACTTTTTAATACTAACTATAATAATAATAATAATAATATTTTATATAAAAATAATAATTTTATTCAAAATGATAATTTTTAATAATAATATTACAAAAATGATACTAAAAAATGATATCTTATAATAACAATGATATTTCTATTAAAAATGATAATTTTAATAGAATGATAGTTTTAATATTAATGATACTTTTAATAATAATAATGATAAAAATAATGAAAACGATATTTTTATTTAAATCAGTATCTTACAATATTTTAATTTCATCATTTATTATAATGTATTAATGATAAAAATTTATGTTAATATATAGTAAAAATATATTCTTATATAGTAAGTATTATAATTTGTATAACGTTCACATAATATATTTTTAATGATAAAAATGTAGTGATATGTATCATAAATATATATTTGTATCAAGTATTTATTTGATTAAATAATATAATATTGATAATAATAATAATGAACCAAAAGTTGTATTATTTTATAATAATAATAATATTAATTATTTTAATAATAATAATAATAACAATATTGATATTTACTAATGATAATAATAATTTTGATAACAAATAATAATCTTTTGTAGTAATACTAATGTCATAATAATATTACTAATAATGATAAAAATAATGAAAACGATATTTTTATCTAAATCATAATCTTAACAATATTTTAACTGAATCATGATACTTATACTCATTATTTCCTAATCGACTTGTTTAATAGCTTTTAGTCCTCTTTTATATCGTATTCATAATAATGATAATAATAGTAATCATAATAATTAGATGATACTAATATTAGTTTTAATGATAATGATACTAATAAGTATTATAATAATATTAATGATAATACTAATAATAATAATAATAATAATAATAATAATAATAATAATAATAATAATAATAATAATAATAATAATAATAATATTAATAATAACCCTAATGATAATAACAATAACAGTAATAATACTTATATTAATAACGATAATGATATTAATAATAATTATTATTATTATTAAATAATAATAATAACGAAGATAATAACGACGATAGTAATAATAATAATTATTTTAATAATAATAATACTAAAATTAATAATAATTCAGTTGACCATATCTTTTAATCCGTTCATCAAAACCATAAGCTTTCTAAATGAAAAGTTATTAATTTTCGCCAGCTTTCCAATGACATGCATATCATATACCTTATCCTAGTAGCATATGTATTAAATTCATGATTCATCATAAACTATCTAATGACAATATTAAACATACAAGCATGCATGATCATATCTACTCGAGCACTAGTCAGGGATACACTATTAATAAATAAAAGATAAGATATGAATGCTCACGTATCAATATTGTGATACAATATTGCAGGAAAGTACGTAGACGCAACGAAAATGATAAACCTTAGGTTGACTTCACGAGTAATACCCTCGAACAATACCCATAACCTCCATAGCTATAACCCATAATTTCCTTAGCTCTATCCCCTTTGAAAACTTATTTTGAAATCGCCTGAACATAACACCGTCGTAGTATTTTATGTATACTAATAATATCTTGAAATAATACTGAGTAAATATATATATGTAAATCGATTGAGAGAGTTTAGAGAAATATATTTTCAAGTTTTTATGAAATAATAAAACCTATTGAATTCTATTTATAATAGATTTTTGAATTATTAAAGTGATTTATTAAAGTATGAATTATTAGAGTGAATTATTAAAGTATGAATTATTAAAGTGAATTATTAAAGTTAAAGTAAAGTAAAAGTATAGTAAAAGTAAAGTAATGGTAAAGTTAAAGTATAGTAAAAGTATAAAACTATGTACGTATAATAGGCGTATAAATATATATAATATTAATTTAAATCGTTATATATATTTAATAAAATAAAATATAAATATCGTTATCTTTATCATACCGGTTAAGAAATGAGTTGTCAAAAGTGGTTCTAGATATTTATAAAAGTTATATACATTTTAATAATAAAGTTCGTTTTAAACTAAAAACGTTTTTGTATGTTTGAAACTAAATCAAATAAATATGATAATTTTGTTTTCCAAAACTAAATATATTTAAGAATCATTTTGTTAAAAGGTTAAAATAATGGAAATCGTTATATCATAAAACATTTTAGAAAAGTAGAATTATATATATTCATAATGGGTTTCAAGTTTTTAAATTACAGTCTGTTGGTGAAGTATAGGATAAAGTCCAAAGGTTAAATAAACATATGAAATCATGTTAATGAAAAATGTCGAGTTACTTAACTTGTTGATATCCAACATCTAAATTATTTACACTCCACATTCTTAATTTCACATTAAATAAAATGAAAGTTAACATAGTTATCTTATCAAAGTCACAAGGAAAATATTATAAAACATGAATTGGAAATTAAACAGGAATTTCCACTAACCCTTGTGTAGTTTCCATTAATTGACAAATTTGTTCTTACTTATAAATCACTTTACCATTTTCCGAATGTTGTCAAAAAGAATAGATTTCTTAAATCACAGTGGACCTCATAACATAGACCCGTAATCAATGTATCTGATAATTCAATCATTTAATATTATCTTTTAATTTTGTCGATAAATATATTAAATATATTTTGAAACAAATACGTTTTTGTAAAGTATTATACATCTAATACTTTGTTAACGTTTTCAATTAATATAACTATATTATATATACAATCTATATACACATAAATGTTCGTGAATTGTCAACCACAGTCAAAGGGTAATTGATTACATGAACACAGTTCAAAGTTTTTGAGATTTCAAAATTACAGACTTTGCTTATCGTGTCGGAAACATATAAAGATCAAGTTTAAATTTGTTCGCAATTTTCCAGGTTATCACAGTCAAAACATTGTATACGTGTCTATGGTATCCCAAGATCCCATAATATATGTTAGAATACATGTATAATACAATATAAGTTAGTTAAGTTATGATTTGTATAGATTTGTTACAAATTTCACGTAGCTACAAAAAGCAAAATTATCCAATCTTGTTTTACCCATAACTTCTTCGTTTTAAATCCGTTTTGAGTGATTCAAGTTGCTATGGTTTCATAATGAACTGAATTTATGAAACTTAACAGAAAAAGTATAAGTTTATAGTCAGAAATACAGGTTAGAAGTCAATATTGTAAGAGGTAGTCATTTCAGTCGAAAGAACGACGTCTTGATGACAGTTTTGGAAAACATACTTCCACTTTGAGTTTAACCATGATTTTTGGATATAGTTACATGTTCATAAGAAAAATCATTTTCCCAGAAGAACAACTTTTAAATCAAAGTTTATCATAGTTTTTTAATTATCTATCCCAAATCAGCCCCCGGTTTTACTACGACGGCGTATGTCCGGTTTTACGGTGTTCTTTGTGTTTCCAGGTTTTGAATCATTAAGTTAGCATATCATATAGATATAGAACATGTGTTTAGTTGATTTTAAAAGTCAAGTTAGAAGAATTAACTTTGTTTGCGAACAAGTTTAGAATTAACTAAACTATGTTCTAGTGATTACAAGTTTAAATCTTCGAATATGATAGTTATATATATATATGAATCGAATGATGTTACGAACATCATTACTACCTCAAATATAGTAGGTAAACCTACTGGAAGTGACTAGAAAAGATTTAGCTTCAAAGGATTCTCGAATGGCTTGAAAGTTCTTGAAGTAGAATCATGACATGAAAACAAGTTCAAGTAAGATTTCCATTCGAAATAAGTTTGTTATAGTTATAGAAATTGAATCAAAGTTTGAATATGAGTATTACCATGAATTAGAGAGATAACCTACTGTAAGTAACAAAGGTTACTTGATCTTAGGTGATTACTTGAAATGGATTAGATAGCTTGGAAGTAGACTTGCAAACTTGAAAGTGTTCTTGAAGTTTTCTTGAGTAGTTGTTTTGTATGTTGATCTAGGTTACCTAGATTGAGCTAAATTGAGCTAGATTATGAATGAAATGATGAAGAACACTTAGAAAACTAATAGAGTAATTGAGAGAGAGTAATTTTATGCATAAATATGGAAATCAAAATGTGTTTGTCAAGGTGTAAGTTCGCGTGAACTTTGAGTTGAATATATGGTCACATTAGTTTGATTTTTAGTTTAATCATTCATGCTAGTTGCCAAATGATGGTTCCCACATGTCTTGGTGACCCACAAGGGCTTCTAAGAGCTGATCATTGGAGTGTATATAGTAATAGTAAATACATTTAGAAGTTGTGTATTGTACGAGTATGAATACGGGTTCATACGAGTAGAATTGTTGATGAAAATGAATGAGAATGTAATTGTAAGCATTTTTGTTAAGTAAAAGTATTTTGATAAGTGTCTTGAAGTCTTTCAAAAGTGTATGAATACATATTAAGATACTACATGTATATACATTTTAACGGAGTCATTAAGTCATCGTTGGTCGTTACATGTAAGTTTTGTTTTGAAACCTTTAAGTTAACGATCTCATTTATTGTTGTTAACCCATTATTTATTATATCTAATGAGATGTTAAATTATTACATTATCATGATATTATGATGTATGAATATATCTTAATATGATATATATACATTAAAATGTCGTTACAACGATAATCGTTAAATATATGCCTCGTTTCAAAAATCTTTAAGTTGGTAGTCTTGTTTTACATATGTAGTTCATTGTTAATATACATAAGGATATATATAATTATCATTTTATCATGTTAAATGTAGTGTAACAATATCTTAATATGATCCATATGTATTTAGTAAGATGTTGTTATAACGATAATTGTTATATATATAGTTTCGAGTTTCTTAACTTAGTAGTCTCATTTATATGTATATAACTCATTGTTAATATACCTATTGAGATACTTACTTATCATAATATCATGTTAACCATATATATATATATATATATATATATATATATATATATATATATATATATATATATATATATATATATATATATCATATAGTTTTTACAAGTTTTAACGTTCGTGAATCGCCGGTCAACTTAGGTGGTCAATTGTCTATATGAAACCTATTTCATTTATCAAGTCTTTACAAGTTTGATTGCTTAACATGTTGGAAACATTTAATCATGTAAATTATCAATTTCATTTAATATATATAAACATGGAAAAGTTCGGGTCACTACAGTACCTACCCGTTAAATAAATTTCATCCCGAAATTTTTTTAAGCAGTTGGAGGTGTTGACACATCTTCTGGAAATAGGTGAGGGTATTTCTTTTTCATCTGATCTTCATGTTCCCAGGTGAACTCGGGTCCTCTACGAGCATTCTATCGAACCTTAATGATTGGTATTTTATTTTGCTTAAGTCTTTTAACCTCGTGATCCATTATTTCAACGGGTTCTTCGATGAATTGAAGTTTTTCGTTGATTTGGATTTCGTCTAACGGAATAGTGAGATCTTCTTTAGCAAAACATTTCTTCAGATTCGAGACATGAAAAGTATTATGTACCCCGGTGAGTTGTTGAGGTAAGTCAAGTCGGTAAGCTACTGGTCTGACACGATCTATTATCTTGAATGGTCCAATATACCTTGGATTTAGTTTCTCCAGTTTACCAAATCGAACAACACCTTTCCAAGGTGAAACCTTAAGCATGACCATCTCTCCAATTTCAAATTCTATATCTTTTCTTTTAATGTCCGCGTAGCTCTTTTGTCGACTTTGGGCAGTTTTCAACCGTTGTTGAATTTGGATGATTTTCTCTGTGGCTTCTTGTATGATTTCTGGACTCGTAATCTGTCTAACCCCCACTTCACTCCAATAAATTAGAGACCTGCACTTTCTACCATAAAGTGCCTCAAACGGTGCCATCTTAATACTCGAGTGGTAACTGTTGTTGTAGGAAAACTCTACTAATGGTAGATGTCGATCCCAACTATTTCCAAAATCAATAACACATGCTCGTAGCATGTCTTCAAGCGTTTGTATCATCCTTTCACTCTGCCCATCAGTTTGTGGATGATAGGCAGTACTCATGTCTAGACGAGTTCCCAATGCTTGTTGTAATGTCTGCCAAAATCTTTAAACAAATCTGCCATCTCTTTCAGAGATAATAGAGACTGGTATTCCATGTCTGGAGACAACTTCCTTCAAGTATAATCGCGCCAACTTCTTCATTTTATCATCTTCTCTCATTGGCAGAAAGTGTGCTGACTTGGTGAGATGATCAACTACTACCCAAATAGTATCATAACCACTTGCAGTCCTTGACAATTTAGTAATGAAATCCATTGTAATGTTTTCCTATTTCCATTCTGGGATTTCGAGTTGTTGAAGTAGACCTGATGGTTTCTGATGTTCAGCTTTAACCTTAGAACACGTCAAACATTCTCCTACATATCTAGCAATATCGACTTTCATACCCCCGCCACTAAAAGTGTTTCTTGAGATCTTTGTACATCTTTCCCGCTCCGGGATGTATTGAATATCTGGTTTTATGTACTTCCTTAAGTACCATTTCTCTCATATCTCCAAACTTTGGTACCCAAATTCTTTCAGACCTATACCGAGTTCCGTTTTCCCGAATATTTAGATGTTTCTCCGATCCTTTGGGTATTTCATTCCTCAACTTTCCTTCTTTTAAAACTCCCTGCTGTGCCTCCTTTATTTGAGTAGTAAGGTTAGTACGAATAACTATATTCATAGCTTTTACCCGCATAGGTTCTCTGTCCTTTCTACTCAGAGCGTCGGCTACCACATTCGCCTTTCTCGGGTGGTAACAAATCTCAAAATCATAATCATTCAATAGTTCGACCCACCTACGCTGCCTCATGTTCAGTTGTTTCTGATCAAATATGTGTTGGAGACTTTTGTGGTCGGTATATATAATACTTTTGACCCCATATAAGTAGTGCCTCCAAGTCTTTAATGCAAAAACAACCGCGCCTAATTCCAAATCATGTGTTGTATAATTCTGCTCGTGAATCTTCAATTGTCTAGATGCATAAGCCATTACCTTCGTTCGTTGCATTAATACACAACTGAGGCCTTACTTTGAGGTGTCACAATATATCACAAAATCATCGGTCCCTTCAGGCAATGACAATATAGGTGCCGTAGTTTGCTTTTTCTTCAACAATTGAAACGCTTTCTCCTGCTCATCCTTTCATTCAAATTTCTTTCCTTTATGCGTTAATGCAGTCAAGAGTTTTGCTATTTTGGAAAAATCTTGGATGAACCTTCTGTAGTAGCCAGCCAGTCCGAAAAATTGGCGTATATGCTTCGGAGATTTCGGGGTTTCCCACTTTTCAACGGTTTCAATCTTTACCGGATCTACTTGAATACCTTCTTTGTTCACTATGTGACCGAGGAATTGAACTTCTTCCAACCAAAATGCGCACTTTGAAAATTTCGCGTACAGTTGTTCCTTCCTCAATAATTCCAGCACTTTTTTCAAATGTTCTTCGTGCTCTTGATCATTCATTGAGTAAATGAGTATGTCATCGATGAAAACAATGATGAACTTGTCAAGATATGGCCCACACACTCGGTTCATGAGGTTCATGAACACAACTGGTGCGTTAGTCAATCCAAACGGCATAACCATAAACTCGTAATGACCGTAACGCATTCTGAAAGCAGTCTTTGGAATATCATCCTCCTTCACCCGCATTTGATGATACCCGAAATGTAAATCGATCTTCGAATAAACCGACGAGCCTTGTAGTTGATCAAATAAGTCGTCGATTGTCGGTAGTGGATAACGGTTCTTGATGGTAAGTTTGTTCAACTCTCGGTAGTCGATACACAATCTGAATGTACCATCCTTCTTTTTGACAAACAAAACAGGAGCTCCCCACGGTGATGTGCTTGGTCGAATGAAACCATGCTCTAAAAGTTCTTGTAATTGGCTTTGGAGTTCCTTCATTTCGCTGGGTGCGAGTCTGTATGGAGCACGAGCTATTGGTGCAGCTCCTGGTACAAGATCTTTTTGAAATTCAACGGATCGGTGTGGAGGTAGTCCCGGTAATACTTTCGGAAATACATCGGCAAATTCTTTTGCGACGGCAACATCATTGATGTTCTTTTCTTCGGTTTGTACTTTCTCGACATGTGTTAAAATAGCATAGCAACCTTTTCTTATTAGCTTTTGTGCCTTCAAACTACTAATAAGATTTAACTTCGCGTTATTCTTTTCTCCGTACACCATTAAAGGTTTTCCTTTTTCCCGTACAATGCGAATTGCATTTTTGTAACATATGATCTCTGCTCTCTCCTTTTTAAACTAGTCCATGCCAATTATCACATCAAAACTTCCTAACTCTACTGGTATCAAATCAATCTTAAATGTTTCGCTAACCAGTTTAATTTTTTGATTTCGACATATATTATCTGCTGTAATTAATTTACCGTTTACTAATTCGAGTAAAAATTTATTATCCAAAGGTGTCAGTGGACAACTTAATTTAGCACAAAAATCTCTACTCGTATAGCTTCTATCCGCACCCGAATCAAATAAAACATAAGCAGATGTATTGTAAATAAGAAACGTACCCGTTACAAGCTCCGGGTCTTCCTGCGCTTCTACCGCATTAATATTGAAAACTCTTCCGCGGCCTTGCTCATTAGTATTCCCTTGGTTTAGGCAATTTCTAATAATGTGGCCCGATTTTCCACTTTTATAACAAACTACGGCGGCATTATTTGTTCCGACATTATTTGTTCCTTTAATTATGTTGTTCTTCAGTCCGTAAACCTCACACTTTACCGTGCTATGACCATCTCTCTTAAACTTGGTGCAAAATGTTATGCAGAACACATTCGGATGGTACTCTGCACACCTTTGGGGCGATTGTTGTAGTTGTTGTTGGGACGTTTGTTGTTGTTGTGGTTATTGGGATAGTTGTTGCGATTGTGGTTGTAATTATTGTTGTTATTGTTGTATTGATGACCCTTGTCACTAGTTTCTTCCAACTTTTATTTGACTTGTTTTGTGTTGGCTTCTTCAGCCGCCTGTTCTTTAATTCTTTCCTCAATTTGATTTATGAGTTTATGAGCCATTCGACTTGCCTTTTGTATGGAGGCAGGTTCATGTGAACTCGCATCTTCTTAAATCCTTTCTGGTAAGCCTTTCACAAATGCATCGGTCTTCTATTCTTCATCTTCGAAGGCTCTTGGACACAATAGGCACAACTCTGTGAATCGTCGTTCGTAGGTGGTAATGTCGAATCTTTGTGTTCGTAATCCTTTAAGCTCTACCTTAAGCTTATTGACCTCGTTTCTGGGACGGTACTGCTCAGTCATCAGGTGTTTGAATGCTAACCACGGTAATGCGTAAGCAGCATCTTGTCCCACTTGCTCGAGATAGGTATTCCACCATGTTAACGCAGTACCTGTGAAGGTATGCGTAGCGTACTTTACTTTGTCTTCTTCAGTACATTTACTTATGGCAAACACCGATTCAACCTTTTCGGTCCACCATTTCAATCCGATCGGACCCTCGGTTCCATCGAATTCCAAAGGTTTACAGGAAGTGAATTCTTTGTAGGAGCATCCTACATGATTTCTTGTGGAATTAGTTCCACTGCTAGAACCAGTGTTATTGTTGTTATATTGCATTGCGGCCTGTACTGCTGCTATATTCGCAGTAAGGAAAACACGGAAGTCTTCCTCACTCATGTTTAAGTTCTGACGAGTCGTCGGTGCCATTTCCTTTAAAATAGCGTAAAGTATTGAGTTAATCATATAGAATTTAAGAGTAGTCAATAGTATTTCGTAGCATAATATGAACTTATTTATAAAAGTTTTTTCTTCATATTAGCATTTTATAGTTTTAATTCGGGTAGTACCTACCCGTTAAGTTCATATTTAGTAGCTACTATACAATTCAACAACTACATTTCTATATGAAAAACTGGTAATAATATTTTGCGTTCAAACTTTTATACAATATTTTACAAACTTACAATACCGCTATTTTACATATAGCATGAAATATAGCACATAACAACTTTAATACAAGGCAGTTTTTAAGACAATTCTAGTTAATACGCAAGTTGTTCAGCAAAGGCAATAAAGACACGTAATTCATAAGTCCAGAAACAAGTCATACATTCGGGTTTTACTAGTATTATTTCCCATCCTTGGTCTCGTGGAAAATAACTGTTGTGGTCGTTGGCTAGGTAGCATGTTGTAATGTTTTCAAAAGGACGGGGGTTACGTAATGCCCAACAGCCCCGTAATAATCTAAAAATCTTATTTCTCACCCTAACTACTGAATCCGTCACTTGTGGGAATGTTTTATTTAGTAGTTGCAATCCTATGTTCTTTTTCTCGATTTGGTGAGAAGCGAACATTACTAACCCGTAGACATAACATGCTTCTTTATGTTGCATGTTTGAAGCTCTTTCTAAAGAATGAAGTCCTATGTTGGGATAGGTAGAGTCAAAATAGGCTCTCAACCCGTAGCGTAAAATTGCATATGGGTTCCCCACATTCAATGCTTTAAAGAAAACACGGCGTAACTTATGGTCTCCCCAATGTGATATACCCCATCTATTAAAGGAAAGCCTTTTATTAACTAAGGTATTCCTGGAACGTCTTTCAAATGTTTGACACACTAATTTCGCCATAAATAGTTGTGCCGATGAATTCTGACCGACTCTAGACAAGATTTCATCAATCATATCCCCTGGTTGGTCTTCTAAAATATTCGGTCGTCTATCCTTAACGTCCATTTTGTGTTTTTATACTGTAAAATAGACAAGGATTAGATTCGTAAAAGATAATTAACAGACAATACAAACAATTTTTACATAGAACATAGAAGAACAAGTACACTATAATACATATATTACACAACTTGATTGCAACCCTCTAATCTGAATCACTGGTTTCTTCTTCTTAGGACTTGGTTCGTTTTCCTAATTTTCCAGGGATATATGGTGTTCCTCTAATACGAGCCGTCGTTTTCACAAATGTTTTAGAAACACCTGGTGGCTTAGAGGTTCCCGGGTTATAGTGAAATTTTAAGAAATACGGGTGTTTACAGTACACCCCATCAGGATATTTCATGTTAACGTAGAGTTCATCGGAGTTGGAATTAGGTTTTTCTATTTTGATGCCTTTTCCTTTATTATTTTCTTTTGCTTTCTCAATTTGGGTCGGGGTAATTTCTATAACATCATCAGAATCCTCGTCGAGATCTGATTCATCAGAAAATTGGTAATTTTCCCAATATTTTGTTTCCTCGACGGAAACACCATTGACCATTATTAACTTTGGTCCGTTGGTTGAGAATTTTCTTTTATTTAACTGTTTTTCTGTGGTTCCTAATATTTCCTCCTCCAGAACCTCTTCTTCCGGTTCCTCTTCTTTCGGTTCCTCTTCTTCCGGTTCCTCTTCGAGAATTTGTGAATCTTCCCAATATATATTCGACTCTTCATTATTATTATGTGAGTCGATGGGATTTGTACTAGAGGTAGACATCTATCACACAATATCAAACACGTTAAGAGATTAATATATCACATAATATTTACATGTTAATAATATATAGTTTCCAACAAAAAGTGTTAAGCAATCATTTTTAAAGAAAACACGGTCGAAGTCCAGACTCACTAATGCATCATAACAAACTCGGTAAGACACACTAATGCAATTTTCTGGTTCTCTAAGACCAACACTCTGATACCAACTGAAATGGCCTGTTCATATCGATTATAAACGTTTCATATTAATTGATTTCGTTGCGAGGTTTTGACCTCTATATTAGACGTTTTTTCAAAGACTGCATTCGATTTTAAAACAAACCATAACTTTTAAAATATTACGACGATTATTAAATGATGATAATCTAAAATATAACATTTTCACATGACCATTACATAATGGTTTACAATAATATTACACAATAATATTTATCAAATCGTAATAATAGACCACAAGATTTCATATTTCCATTTTTCATAAACATCATCCCATACATAGAGATAAAAATCATTCATATGGTGAACACCTGGTAACCAACATTAACAAGATGCATATAGAATATCCCCATCATTCCGGGACTCCCTTCGGACATGATAAAATCGAAGTACTAAAGCAGTTCAAATTCTCTGACTGGGGCTTGTTAGTGCCCATAGATCTATCTTTAGGATTCGCGTCAATTAGGGTGTCTGTTCCCTAATTCTTAGATTACCAGACTAAAAAGGGGCATATTCGGTTTAATAAATTCAACCATAGAATGTAGTTTCACGTACTTGTGCCTATTTCATAAAACATTTATAAAACTGCATGTATTCTCATCCCAAAAAATATTAAATTTTAAAAGTGGGACTATAACTCACTTTCACAGATTTTTACTTCGTCGGGAAGTAAGACTTGGCCACGAGTTGATTCACGAACCTATAACAAATGTATACATATATATCAAAGTATGATCGAAATATATTCACAACATTGTTTTATTATGTTTTAATGATTTAAGTTTGTTAAGTTAGCAGTCCAACGTTAGTAACCTACAACTAGTTGTTCACAGTTAAATGTACAGAAATAAATCAATATATATTATCTCGAATCAATCCACGACCCAGTGTATACAAGTCTCAGGCTAGATCACAACTCAAAGTATATATATTATTTTGGAATCAACCTCAACCCTGTATAGCTAACTCAAGCATTACTGCATATAGAGTGTCTATGGTTGTTCTCAAATAATATATATAGATAGGTCGATATGATATGTCAAAATATTGTATACGTGTCTATGGTATCCCAAGATTACATAATATATGTTAGAATACATGTGTAATACAATATAAGTTAGTTAATTTATGAGTTGTATAGATTTGTTACAAATTTCAAGTAGCTACAACAAGCAAAATTATCCAATCTTGATTTACCCATAACTTCTTAGTTTTAAATCCGTTTTAAGTGATTCAAGTTGCTATGGTTTCATAATGAACTGAAATTTATGAAACTAAATAGAAAAAATATAAGTTTATAGTCATAAATACAGGTTACAAGTCAATATTGTAAGAGGTAGTCATTTCAGTCGAAAGAACGACGGCTTGATGACTGTTTTGGAAAACATACTTCCACTTTGAGTTTAACCATGATTTTTGGATATAGTTACATATTCATAAGAAAAATTATTTTTCCAGAAGAACAACTTTTAAATCAAAGTTTATCATAGTTTTTAATTATCTATCCCAAATCAGCCCCCGGTTTTACTACGACGGCGTATGTCCGGTTTTACGGTGTTCTTCATGTTTCCAGGTTTTAAATCATTAAGTTAGCATATCATATAGATATAGAACATGTGTTTAGTTGATTTTAAAAGTCAAGTTAGAAGGATTAACTTTGTTTTCGAAAAAGTTTAGAATTAACTAAACTATGTTCTAGTGATTACAAGTTTAAATCTTCGAATATGATAGTTATATATATATGAATTGAATAATGTTACGAACATTATTACTACCTCAAATATAGTAGGTAAACCTACTGGAAGTGACAAGAAAAGATTTATCTTCAAAGGATTCTCGGATGGCTTGAAGGTTCTTGAAGTAGAATCATGACATGAAAACAAGTTCAAGTAAGATTTCCATTCGAAATAAGTTTGTTATAGTTATAGAACTTGTAACAAAGTTTGAATATGAGTATTACCTTGAATTAGAGAGATAACCTACTGTAAGTAACAAATGTTTCTTGATCTTAGGTGATTACTTGAAATGGATTAGATAGCTTGGAAGTAGACTTGCAAACTTGAAAGTGTTCTTGAAGTTTTCTTGGGTAGTTGTTTTGTATGTTGATCTAGGTTACCTAGATTGAGCTATATTATGAAGGAAATGATGAAGAACACTTAGAACACTAAGAGAGTAATTGAGAGAGAGTAGTTTGATGCATAAATATGAAAATCAAAATGTGTTTGTGAAGGTGTAAGTTCACGTGAACTTTGAGTTGAATATATGGTCACATTAGTTTGATTTTTAATGTAATCATTCATGCTAGTTGCTAAATGATGGTTCCCACATGTCTTGGTGACTCATAAGGGCTGCTAAAAGCTGATCATTGGAGTGTATATACCAATAGTAAATACATTTAGAAGCTGTGTATTGTACGAGTACGAATACGGGTTCATACGAGTAGAATTGTTGATGAAAATGAATGAGAATGTAATTGTAAACATTTTTGTTAAGTAAAGGTATTTTGATAAGTGTCTTGAAGTCTTTCAAAAGTGTATGAATACATATTAAAATACTACATGTATATACATTTTAACGGAGTCGTTAAGTCATCGTTAGTCGTTACATGTAAGTGTTGTTTTGAAACCTTTAAGTTAACTATCTCATTTATTGTTGTTAACCCATTGTTTATTATATCTAATGAGATGTTAAATTATTACATTATCATAATATTTTGATGTATGAATATATCTTAATATGATATATACATTAAAATGTCGTTACAACGATAATCGTTACATATATGCCTCGTTTCGAAAATCTTTAAGTTAGTAGTCTTATTTTACATATGTAGTTCATTGTTAACATACATAAGGATATATATAATTATCATTTTATCATGTTAAATGTACTGTAACAATATCTTAATATGATCCATATGTATTTAGTAAGATGTTGTTATAACGATAATCGTTATATATATCGTTTCGAGTTTCTTAACTTAGTAGTCTCATTTATATGTATATAACTCATTGTTAATATACCTATTGAGATACTTAATTATCATAATATCATGTTAACTATATATATGGTCAATTGTGTGATGACCCGGAAATTTTTGACCAAATTTAAACTTGATCTTTATATGTTTTCGACACGATAAGCAAAGTCAATAATGTTGAGTCTCGAAAACTTTGAAACTATGTTCATGTATTCAATTACCTTTGACCAATTTCGACGATTCATGAACCATTAATTGTAAATAGAAATGTGTGTGTGTATATATATATATATATATATATATATATATATATATATATATAAATGGTAATTGAAAATATAATTTGAAGTATTATATGTTGTTGTTATTAAAAATTAATAAAATAAAAATAGGATATTATAATAATTATTATTTAAAATATATCTCTATATATAAATAAAGTATATTAAAAAAATAAATATTAAATGATTTTAATACACTTTCGATGTTTCGATTTATATTAAGCAAGTTAAATTCAAACTTATGTAATTTTAAAATAAACGGTGATATGAAAATGAGTTCTATAAATTTTAGGCTTACTAAAAATGTATTTAGGATCTAGTTATTAAATTTTATCACTTTTTGTATTTTACCCAGAATCGAGAGGGACAGTTGATGTAATTTTTATTTAATAAATTAATGATTGAATTTTATACCATAATGACTAAAATAAATAAATATATTAAGATAAAAATTTTGGGATTTTTATGAATAAGTTTATCCGCCACTAATTATCAACGGAGCACGAAAATACCATTCAAATAAAAATCGTCGGTAATAAAAGCCAAATGAAATGGCTGCTTTACTATTCACGTACTATTTTAACACGTTTGCATTCTGTATATTTTGCCAACTTGCAAGAAAGTGATATTTATATGTATTATATTTACTCAATTATATATCATCATTTTACTTGAGTGCAAGAACACCAACACCAATACAATATCAATCACCACCATCTTCCTACAACCAACACCATCTTCGAGCCATCATCGCCTCCACCATGAATAACCGGCGGCAATCAAATCACCACCACCTTCAACCATTACCAATCGTCGTAAATCTGTCTCTCCCATCGTGAAGCACCTTTGCAAACACCATCTCCATCATGCTACATCTATCCTCCTGTTGTAATTCGCTAGTGCAATACTGCACCTTTCATGACCCGTCCTAATCCATCTGAACGAAGTCCATATCGATTATAAACGATTCACAATAGTTGATTACATCGGGAGGTACTTAACCTCTATATGATACATTTTAC